>NC_142133.1:21731455-22031705 GCF_024610735.1 Ursus americanus
TACTTTCTTTAGAGATGATAAATTATTAAAGAGAGAACACAAATCCACACAAACTCCTAAGAGGAAAATTTTTCTGATCACAAACTAAATATTCACTTACAACATTTTTAGGACTCACTTTTGTTTACATAATCCTTACTAAAAATAAAAGGATACCATTAAATGAAAACATCAATAAGTACTTGGTTTTTGGTACGTGTTCCTTAGGCTAAACTTACCAAATCAGATATGATTTTTGTTGAAGGAAATTACTCTGATCCCCCACCACCATTACCACAGCTCCATCCTTTCTCTACATAAAGAAAAGGCAAATGATGCCCAATTTAATATATGTTCTCCGATGACTCTGGTCACTTAAAATTATAACATAGCTAGAGGCGGAAGAGAAGAAAAAGTAGTGAAACATGTTTGAAATTGTACTTTCTTACCAATATGTTGCTGCAGAGCCCAAGAGGAGTTTGACGCACGAGCGGAGAGCATCTTTTCAACAGTTGGAGGAAGCCTCCTCCAATTGGTAAACTCCAAAGTGAAGATAAGGGTGTCAACATTGACGGAGTCAATCCTAATTGGAAAGACGTTAACACACCATTAGATACAAAAGGGTTCATCCTGAAAACAAACACCACATAACTATTCTTACATCGCAGTATAGAAGGAAGAGTGAAAACTGGGGCATAGAAAATATTTGTGTAACTGGAGGCAAGTTCTGTGGATACGAATAATCATCTACAGGTTCCTATACGAAAATGAATCGACTCTGTGTGTAGTTTTCCGGTAGATAACCAGAGAATCTCTACTCTTGTAGAGGACGAGAACTTTCCTTCCCATTCCTCAGCAGCAGGGGTAAGAAAAAGACAGCACCAGCATCATCGATGGATTTGCCATTACCTCCTCCCACTTGGACCATCTTGCTGAACCTAGACTGGTCACCCTCACAGACACACAATTTAACAGCCCTGAAAGGATAAAGCCCAAACACCCAAAGTTAACTCTAAACTGAATATATGGGAGAGATGGTCTTTTTCTGTCCAACTCCCAGGGATGTACAATTGTTCCCCTCTACGAACCTTACCCACTATAGATTCAGTTCTAAAAGATGTACCAGAATAAGTTTTGTCTTTAAGGACTGAAAGGTGTTCAAGATAAACAGTTCTCCCTCTATATTTTTAAAAGAATATCAAATTTTCCTACCAATGCAGCCAAAAGAGACTTCCCCAAAATTTTATAAGTATTTGAATACTACTGAACAGAGCATTTGTCTAAGAAAAGTTCTGGTTTCTAATACTACCTCTACTACTTACAAACATGCTGCCTAAATTCTTTAAGCCCTAGATCATGGTCTCCAAGATAAGAATAATACTTAACCTGCCTATTTCAGGGGACAATTTGTGAAAATAATATGAAACAATACAGTAAACATACTTTTTTAAAAACAAAAATGTTACATAGATATTTGATTATTATTAGAACTGATCTGAAATTTTCAGTATTGCATTTTTGATAGGGCTAAAACATTGTACACATGAAATTTAGTCACAGCTTAAAGGGGACTCCAAATTCTAACAGGATTACCTATCTTGTACTCGACTAGATACTCCCCTACTGTATCACATTGTTTGAAGAAAAATAAAATGATTAGGGCCTCTGGTAATTACTTCTAAAATTCTTTCCAAGGTTGCTATTTTGAAGACATTACTGAGCAAGGACTAAAGAAGGGGGAAACAATAGAAGGAAAGGAAAGAAACTGAGTAATACCCTCAACATGTCATCTCAAAGATAACTTAATTCTCGTAATTCAGGGTCAAAGTGTCCTTGAAATGACTGATTAGAGAGTATGAAAATTATTTCCCAAACTCTTAATTCTCTAATATGCAAGCATATATAAGAAAGAACTTAAAGTGTAGCAAAATGCTTTGGGAAAACATTCTACTTCTTGGAAAGCTCTTAGTGAAATTACAGCTTATCAGGAAATACTGAGAATAAATAAAATGATAAAATATCCTCAAGAGCAAACAATCTCCTTGACTTTCTAGTATCCTGCTCCAAAGGTTACTTAATTCTAGCTCCTTATTTCTTTTCTAATGGTTTCATTTTTCAGCTTAAGTGTGCTTTAAGTCTCACTGTGACCAAATACAAAGTCATTTTTATGCAGTTATCTAAACACACACGAGAAATAAATCTGTTTCTACAGCTTTAGTTAATATAATGGTGAGTGTATTCTACCAATGCTGATAATGCCACTAAAAATGTATTGTTACTGTACCACATTGACCATTACATTGTACAAAGCAGTTGTACAATCATAAACAAGTGACAGTTAATCAACTAAATGCACAGATGACATTTACTTTCTATTATTCACCTATTACATTTGGGCAGGGGTGGGGGGGTGTATCTAGTCTTGCATTTAAAGTTGAAAAAAAAAATCTCAATTCTGTAGATTATATTGTGACAGGCAATTATTCAGCCAGATACATTTTTTAAGACTGTTTAAGGCAAGCAATACTAGGAAAGACATTTATAATTTACATGACAAAGATTAAGCAACAGACTTACATATGATATAAATAAGATACAACCAAAATCCACTTTAACAACATACTGGAATTTTTATGGGAGAATTTTTCTTGTAACAGCTCTTCGAATATAAATTTGATCAAAGAAAGCAAAACATTTATCATATTCAGCATAAACATATCCATTCAATAAAAGATCAGTGAACAAAAATTTGACCATGTTAAGCATTTTCATTGCTAAAGTGAAATTTTCCATTGTATTTTTCTAATGAATATAAAGTGACTAAAGTTACTCCTTTGGAGTAAAATATATGCAAGCGGCATTCTCAGTCCAGATAGTTGAAAGTTTTACAATTTACTTCAAAATAATTTGTAGCTTATTGGTTCTCTCTCAACTCTTTTCTGTCCTAATATACCCAATGAATACAGCACACAGAAATATGACAATAAATATAACACACACATTCTTTTTTTTTTTTTTCTTTTAGAGAGAGAGTAGTAACCTGGGGGGGTGGGTGCAGTGGAGATGGCAGAGGGAGGGGGAGAGAGACATCCCTCAGAGTCCAACCCAGGACTGAAAACAAGAGTCAGACACTTAACTGACTAAGATACCCAGGTTCTCCACAAATTCTTAAATGAACTATTCACATGGGGAGAGGGAAGATCCTGTATCAGGACTGGGAATGGAAGAGCATATTTTACAAAGCCTTCTGGGAGAATAAAGCTAAATAATTCTCTCTCTCCATCTAGGTGGTTGGCTGAGGAGGAAAGGAAAAGAGGCAATGTTTAATTTTTTTCCCTGTATACAGGTTATTCCTAATTTAGGGATAGGAAGGAGCAAGAAAAGTTGGCACATATCCCCTCCCCCACATTAGGCAAGGGATTAAGGTGGCTGAAATTAAGTGATGTAACTACAGGATCCATGTGGACACACAGGACTAAGGCAGCAGAACACAGTGGTTAGAAAGACAGACTTGAGCCACGTTACAGGACGGCCTAGGTTCAAACCTAAGCTGAAGCACTAACTAGCTGTGTGAGCTTGAGCAAGTATATTAAATAGTCTGGGCCTCAATTTCCTTCTCTGTAAAATAAGGATAATAGTATCTACTATATTTTATATTAAATGAGTTAATACAATAACAAACTTAAAATAGTGCCTACTGTGTCAGGCAGTATTCTAAGTGTTGGTTGAGAAAGAAATAAACCAGAAACCAGAAGGGAGTGTGAAGGGTAAAAGTAACAGACAAGTAATACAGAGTCCAGTTAGGAGCTTCAATGGAGGAACACAAAGAGTACTGCTGAGAAGAGAGTGGGTGCCCTGAGGACAAGCACCAAGCTGGGTAACAGAGAAATGGGGACACACTGTCAGGGCTGTCCACAGCTACCCCACGTGCTGGCCTGGATTTACAGCAGCAGTTGGGGGAGTGAATCTTAGAATGGTGAGAGGCAACTGCTGCTAGCTTTTAGGAGCCCAATACAACCATAAAATTCACTAAGCTAATAGTTAAGGGTATTTAAATAACTTTGTTAATAGCTAGATAGAGCACTCCTTAGCAAGTGTTTCTATCTCAGTGGTGTGTGTGTGTGTGTGTGTGTGCATAAGTGCATGAACATGCACATGTACAGCGGGTGTAAGACAAATAAGCACCTATAAATAACTTTTAAAGATCAGTGATTCCTCTTTAGTAAAGTGGCAGGATATAAAATCAATGCACAGAACTAAGTCGCATTTCTATACACCAACAATGAGACAGAAGAAAGCGAAATTAAGGAGTTGATCCCATTTACAGTTGCACCCAAAACCATAAGATACCTAGGAATAAATCCAACCAAAGAGGCAAAGGGTCTGTCCTCAGAAAATTATAGAATACTCATGAAAGAAATTGAGGAAGACACAAAGAAATGGAAAAATGTTCCACGTTCATGGATTGGAAGAACAAATATAGTTAATATGTCTGTGCCACCTAGAGCAATCTACACATTCAATGCAATCCCTATCAAAATACCATCAACTTTTTTCATAGAACTGGAACAAATAATCCTAAAATTTGTATGGAACCTGAAAAGACCCCGAGTAGCCAAAGGAATGTTGAAAAAGAAAACCAAAACTGGTGGCATCACAATTCCGGACTTTAAACTCTATTACAAAGCTTTAATCACCAAGACAGTATGGTACTGGCACAAACACAGACACATTGATCAGTGGAACAGAAAAGAAAACCCAGAAATGGACCCTCAGCTTTATGGTCAACTAATCTTCAACAAAGCAGGAAAGAATATACAAAGGAAAAAAGACAGTCTCCAACAAACGGTGTTGGGAAAATTGGACAGCCACATGCAGAAGAATGAAACTGGACCAATTTCCTTATACCATACACAAAATGGACCCAAAATGGACGAAAGACCTAAATGTGAGACAGGAATCTATCAAAATCCACGAGGAGAACACAGGCAGCAATTCTGTGACCTTGGCTGCCACAACTTCTGGCTAGACATGTCTCCAAAGGCAAGGGAAACAAGGCAAAAATGACCTATTAGCTCTTCATCAAGATAAAAAGCTTTTGCACAGCAAAGGAAACAGTCGACAAAACCAAAAGACAACCAACAGAATGGGAGAAGAGATTTGCCAATGACATATCAGATAAAGGGCCAGTATCCAATATCTATAAAGACCTTATCAAACTCAACACCCAAAGAACAGATAATCCAATCAACAAATGGGCGGAAGACATGAACAGACATTTCTCCAAAGAAGACATCCAAATGGCCAACAGACCCATGAAAAATGCTCCACATCATTCAGCATCAGGGAAATACAAGTCAAAACCACAATGAGATACCACCTCACACCAGTCAGAATGGCTAAAATGAACAAGTCAGGAAATGACAGATGTTGGAAGAATGCGGAGGAAGGGGAGCCCTCCTACACTGTTGTTGGGTATGCAAGCTGGTGCAGCCGCTCTGGAAAACAGGATGGAGGTTCCTCAAAAAGATGAAAATACCTTACAACCCAGCAATTGCACTACTGGGTATTGACCAAAAAGATACAAATGTAGTGATCCGAAGGGGTACCTGTACCCCAATGTTTATAGCAGCAATGTCCACAATAGCCAGCAATGTCCACAATAGCCAAACTATGGAAAGAGCCCAGATGTCCATTGACAGACGAATGGATAAAGATGTGGTATATACATACAATGGAATATTATGCAGCCACCAAAAAATGAAATCTTGCCATTTGCAACGACATGGATGGAACTAGAGGGTTATTATGCTAAGTGAAACAGTCAATCAGAGAAAGACAACTATCATATGATCTTACTCATATGTGGAATTTAAGAAACAAGGCATAGGACCATAGGGGAAGAGAGGGAAAAATGAAACAAGACGAAACCAGAGAGGGAGACAAACCATAAGAGACTCTTAATCTTGGGAAACAAACTGAGGGTTGCTGGAGGGGAAGGGGATGGATAGATGGGGTAACTGGATGATGCACACCAGGAAGGGTATATGTTGTAATGAGTACTGGGTATTATATAAGACTGATAAATCACAGACCTGTACCCCTGAAACAACTAATACATTATATGTTAATTAACTGAATTTAAATTAAAAAAATAAAAATAAAAAATAAATCAATAACAAAAATATAACTAGGAAAAAATCAGTGATTCCTCAATGAACTGTCAATAATCTCTATATTTCATTCAATCATCTAAAAAATTTAATGGATTTCTATGAAATTTTACTGAAAAGATATAGATAGAATTGCAACTGTGACTATCTGACAAACAACTGGATATAAATCAACTAGTGGGAAAAGGAGTAAATAAAATTATGTACTCAACCTGTTGTAAAGCTATAAACAAAAAGTAAAATGGGAATCAGAATGTATATCTAAACTTTGCTTTTAGTTTTATGTTCTTCAAACAACCTACCAGAAAGCAGTTTTTCCTTACAAACCACGTATCTGAAACACTTAGTATCAAAAGGGATGATAGCCCCAAGCATAACCTCTGCTTAGTAAAAATTCCTTAATTCTATATATTGGCAGATATAATAAAAAGGTGAGATACTGAGATCCCACCAAATTCAGACCTGTTCATCATATGCAGATGGAAAAGACACCAAGGGAAAAACAAAGTCCCCAGAAATGCAAACTAAAGATACAAGTAGGGAACACTAACCTTGCCTGCATGAACCCCAAAGAGGACCTCTTTTCTAGAACGAAAAACTCAAATAACAAATATCAAAGCACTTTTCTGCTGAAATGCAAAATTTAGTTTTTGACTAAACATTATTTTAGTGAATGCTAGTTTCTGAAGCACAAAAATGAAGCATCTAGATGTTTTCATTGAAATTTTATAAAATACCCATGTCCTCCATTTTCCTGGAGGAAAGTCTATTTTCTCATTTGACTTGAATTATCAGGCCAACAGAGTTCTTTCAGTGCTACAATTACCTTCTCAGTTCTATCCAGACACTTAGAACCTTTGCAAAAGCTGGAGGCTGGCAGAAAGTGTCCTCTTCTTGCCCAAGAAAAATCCTGACTTGACTTTCATATATCGTCAGCTACTTCAGAAATCAGTATTTATTAAGGGACACCAAGTTCAAATAGACAAGATGCTATAGGACAAGAGTATTCACTCTAGTAGACTAAGGGACAACTGAAATCTCCAAAGCAGCTACAACCATTTTGTCACAGGCATTTTTAAGAGCATGAGAGATGGCCTAAGTAGAAAAAATAGCCCTTTCCAAAGAATCCATCCTTCTCTACTCCTTTCCAGTCACCTCTTACCTTTTTCAGGGCTCTTAAATTCAATCCCCAACTCCTTCACCCCAACCTAGTCTTCATGTCAAAACACACATACATGCCCTCTTCCCAACATGGGGATCTTAAGAAATTGGGGGAAACTGAAGGTAGTATATTCACCCAAAAAGTAAAAGTTTCACTATGGTAGGATTTCTTACCATGAACTGCACAGTAGATTCAGTGGGTCAAATCCAGCAAGCAGGAGATATGGCAGCCATTCCTTGTATTTTGTCTGTGCTTTAATCGCATGGTTTATAAATTCAGAAATATGGTTCCCCGGTACCAATGGACAACCTTTCTTCAAAAAGTAGCGAAATACTGAAAACTTCTCATACTTTAGGCAGTATGCCAAATGAAGTTCATTTAGTTGGGCTCCGTATTTCAAAAGAATATTCACAATTCTAAAAAATTCGCAGCTCCACCACAACAAAGAAAGAAAGAAAGAAGGAAGGAAGAAGTTAGATTTTTATATTAAAAAATTCTTACAAATAGTTAATGGTAGTTACAGCTGGAAAATAAATGGCAGATGGGATAGCAGAATGCTGTGATATGGGTCAGGGAGGAAGAACCTCCTCTGCTCTATGGTCCTTCTAGTTGGACTTAGAATCAAACTGACAGGAGACAGATTAACAGGAGAAAATCAAATTTAATAGGCCTAAGTATGGAGAATCCACAGACATGAAATTCCAAAGATAAGGAGGCAACATGACACTTATTATATGAGCTAAGGAGAGGGATAGGGCCTGAGGATACAAAGGGGACAGAGCTCATTAGCAGGAAGGTGAAATGAGGGGTCTGGAAAAACAAGGTTGTCCTACTATGCAGATGAATTCCTTAGGTAAAGGGGAGTCTCTGATGATATGGGAGTCTCCCATTGCAGGCTCTCCTTTCCAATGTAAAGTTAGGCAGTTACAGGGGAGGCAGAGAGCTTTTCTTGCATCTGCTGGGTTTTTATTACTTTTAACTCAAAATAATCTTTATTGCCAAAGTGATACATTTTGGGGCCTCTCATCCTGCACCCCTTCACGGGTCTAGTGAACTGAGACTAGGGTACTAGGGGAAAGGGAGTATCTTACTTTTTAATTTACACCCTCCTGTATGGTTTTTAACTTTTGACTATGAACAAGTAGTGCCCTTAGAATTCAAAACATTCATCGTAAGTAGATAATTTTAAAAATTATCATTGACAAATAGAAAACTCTTCTCAAACTGTGGTATTTTTGTACAATTAAGTAATCTACAACAAAACACTTGGAAGCAAAGTTAATTAACAATGTCATCAGTCCCTAAAGACAGAGGATTCATTCTAGGAATTTCCAAGACACCATTTCCTTTAATAAGAGTCTCAGTCAATTTCCTTTATATTTTTAAGTTTCTAATGGTAAAAACAAGAAAAGCTTTTTTACGAACAAAAATTTAACTATGGCTTTATATTTTAAATTGATCTTTATCAAATACTTTTACAGAATAGAAGTATATCATTTTATATCTATTAAATTGGTTAATTTTATTTTTTTAATGTATCATCCCATACTGGTAAGTTGTGGTTAAACTGACTGAAAATAAGTGTAACCTTTTTCTGAGAGAGCTAACTGGCAAGATGTATCAAAAGAGTTATCACAGCAAAGTTATAAGGGGTACAATCTCTGGAGCCAGAGTGCTCGCTACTTATTATCTATGGGACTCTGAACCAGTTACTTCACCTTTCTGGCACACAACACTAACACTATACAAGTATCTGTAAAATAAGTTACCATTAATTAAATTAATTAATTAAAATAAGATAAAACATAATAATTAAATTAAAACATAATAGGTGGTGCCTGGCTGGCTCAGTCAGTGCAGCATGCAACACTTGATCTCAGGGTCATGAGTTCAAGCCCCATGTTGGGTGTGGAGCCTACTTTAAAAAATAAATAAATAGAATAGAACAGAATAGAGTAAGCATGGGGCGCCTGGGTGGCGCAGTCATGAAGCGTCTGCCTTCAGCTCAGGGCGTGATCCCAGCGTTATGGGATCGAGCCCCACACTGGGCTCCTCCGCTATGAGCCTGCTTCTTCCTCTCCCACTCCCCTGCTTGTGTTCCCCCTCTCGCTGGCTGTATCTCTGTCAAATAATAAAATCTTAAAAAAAAAAAAAAAAAAGAATAGAGTAAAGCATAAATCTTGGGAATTTATCCAAGAAAAAATCAAAAAGAAATCATATCCTATTGGTACAATGTTAACAATAGTATTATGTATAAAAGACTTTAAAAAGAAAGAAACTACCTGTTTAACAACAGAGTGGATAAATACGAAATATGAGACAGTCATCAAAAACTGCAATTATGATGGCCCTGTGACCACATTTTAAAAACTGTTTATGCTGTAAGTTTAACAGTAGCAAAGCTTGGTGAACAAGTACGTTTACTATGTACACAACTATGGAAGAAAATATGTAATAAAATCATCCTCCCAGGGTAGCTGGGTGGCTCAGTTGGTTAAGCATCTGCCTTCATTCAGCTCGAGTCATGATCTCAGGGTCCTGGGATTGAGCCTTACATAGGGCTCTCTGCTCCAGTGGGGAGTCTACTTCTCCCTTTCCTTCTATGCTCTCCCTCTCTCTCTCTCCCTCCCTCCCTCTTACTCTTCTCTCTCAAGTAAATAAAAATCTAAAAAAAAAAAAAAAAAAAAAAAAATCTCCCTTTGAAACTGGCATTAATGCTATTTTAAACAACTATAAATTTAAAAAATATTTCATTAATCACAATATCATGGAATCTAAGTAAATAAAGGCACAAAAATTATAGATAAAACAAATATAAAATGTTTAAGCCACTGTCATGTGAAACCAACTACTTCTGAGGACTTATGTATACAATCTGAAATCAAAGTTTTAAAGTAATTAAAAAACCAAACACATAAGTAAACTGTTACCTAAACCATGTGTATTTTTATAAATCTATGTTGTTTAATCTCCAATTCGTGCTTTTCTTTAGTTAAAATCTTTAACGGTATTTGCTTTACTTTTAGCTATTTACACAGCAATTAGAAAAGAAAAACTGAGGGGCATCCAGGTGGCAGAGTGGGTTGAGCATCTGACTCTCAGTTTCAGCTCAGGTAGTGATCTCAGGGTCCTGAGATTGAGCCCCTAGTTGGAGACCCAGCATTGCGCTTTGCACTCAGTGTGAGTCTGTGAGTCAGCTTGGGACTCTCTCTCCCTCTCCCTCTGCCCCTCCCCATTGTGGTCATTCTCTCTCTCAAATAAATACATAAATAAATCTTTCAAAAAAGAAAAAGAAAAATAGACAATTCTAAAATTTCTTTTTAAAAAAGATTATTTATCTGAGAGATAAGAAGAGAGAGAGATTTCGGGGGCGGGGGGCAGAGGGAGAGGGTGAGAGAGTCTTAAGCGGACTCTAAGCTTCAGGCAAAGGATCTCACAACCCTGCAATCTCACAGCCCTGAGCTGAACCAAGCATGGAACACTCAACCAACTCCGCCACCGAGGCACCCCTCTAAAATTGCTTTATAAAAATTAAAACCTTTTTGCCTACCATCTTGCTATTTGTTCCTGATTAGAAGTCCATCACTCATCTTATTGCTCTTGAAAACAGCCCTGTATGTATGCATTTTTTTCCTCTGGTTCTTTTCAGATACAGGAAAGCTGAGAGATTTGTTGCCAGCAGTCTTGCACTACAAAAAATGCTAAAGGATATACTCCTGACTGATGGTTCTAAACAGTTATTACCAATTTATTTCAACCACTTCGACCTCATTTGACTAGGCTCTCATTATTTTGCCTGCAGTTATTACTTGCTGATTGCACTACAGAACACACACGCTACACATGGAGTGTTGAACAAGTTCCAATAAATATGCAGGTAAACTATGAGACACTGCCTCACTACAAATGTGATATATAATTCTCAAGAAGCCTGGCAGTTTTCAAGGCATGAGTGTTTACGTGAGCAATTCAGGGACTGGCTGAATTCTTCCCTCAAGCGCTCTGAAACCATCAATAGCCTAACCACAGATACTTTAGCTCTTAATGATTTAGCTCTTGAAACACACTTTTGATACAGAATACAAGGGTAAATGAGAGCCCTAAATGCAAGCTATTAGATTAAGTGCTACAGATTGGTTCTCTAGCCATTTTCTGTTTACAAAAAACTACAAAACAATTAGTGGCTTTCTTATTAAAATTTTAATATAGCACCCAGACATATGGCTCCTGCTAAGAAAATTTTAAGAACAAGGCCAAAAGATAAACCACTCATCTCTAAAATGTGGGAGGAACATTCACACATATAATTCCTTAAAATAACAAACTTTAATGAGTATTTATTCTGTACCAGGCACTATGTTAAAAGTGTTATGTGGAAGATTTGCCTTAATCCTCACAACAACCCTAAGAAGTAAATTCTACTATTATCTCCATTCCAGACACAAAAACAGAAGCTTAGTCATAGAACTGGTAACTGGTAGAACTGATATAACATCAAACCAAAATCTACCAGTGAATATGACACAGCAAATATATGATATATATCACTCCTCTATTATGAAAACTGAACACTTCATGAAATAGTCAAATGAAACTGAGGAATATTTTAAGGCCAGACCTATGTTTCCCAAAGTATGTTCCAAGAAACACTAGATCCTGAAAATGATCCATATGACAAAGGCTCCATAAGGACAATATCTGAGAAATCCTATATGGTATTCACTGAGGTCAGAAAAGAGAGAACCGTAGGATGAACTTATTTTTTGAAAGTATGCTAGAAATAAATAAATAAATAAATAAATAAATAAATAAATAAATAAATAAATAAATAAATAAATAAATAAAGTATGCTAGTTACATTTTCAAATTAAACGCCAAAATGTCTTCTTCAACCTCCGGATACATCTCAGAAGAAATATCTTTATTTTTTTTTCTCAGAAGAAGTATTTTTTTTTTAAGATTAATTGATTTATTTGAGAGAGAACAAGAGAGAGAGCATGAGAGCAGGGGGAAGGGTAGAAGGACAGGAAAAGAATCTAGGGCAGATGCAGACTCCCTGCAGACCGCAAAGCCCGATGTGGGGCTTGATCTCAAAACCGTGAGACCATGACCTGAGCCGAGATCAAGAGCAGGACACTTAACTAACTGAGCCACCAGAAGAAATATCTTTAAAATTAAAGAAATGTATCTGTTAAAAAGAAAATTATAGGTCCCACATGGCATCACCTGGGTTAAGGCCCCAAGTCAGTAAACCAAGACTTAAAACTTAACCTAACTGCAGTTTCAACTCCCTAAGGAATGTGACCTTTAACCAGTCAACATGGAATTTCCTGGTCAATATTAGAAAATTTACTGATGGGCCCTTCTATCCCCTTAGGAGGGCAACCCTGCCTAAACAATGCATTTCTTGACAATAAGTTCCTGTCTCGGGGCTGCGTTCGGCTCAGGGCGTGATCCAGCGTTATGGGATCGAGTCCCACATCAGGCTCCTCCGCTATGAGCCTGCTTCTTCCTCTCCCACTCCCCCTGCTTGTGTTCCCTCTCTCGCTGGCTGTCTCTATCTCTGTCAAATAAATAAATAAAATCTTTAAAAAATAATAATAATAAGTTCCTGTCTCCTTTTTTTAATGCTCTCTCTCTGCCTTTAAAAACCTTTCTTTTGGGGGCGCTTGGGTGGCACAGCGGTTAAGCGTCTGCCTTCGGCTCAGGGCGTGATCCCGGCGTTCCAGGATCGAGCCCCACATCAGGCTCCTCTGCTATGAGCCTGCTTCTTCCTCTCCCACTCCCCCTGCTTGTGTTCCCTCTCTCGCTGGATGTCTCTGTCTCTGTCAAATAAATAAATAAAATCTTTAAAAATAAATAAATAAATAAAAATAAAAACCTTTCTTTTGTCTAGTTCAGTTGTGATCCCCTATACTTGCTAGATGGGATGCTGACAGATTCATAAATTGTTTTATAAAGCCAATTAAGATCTTCAAATTCACTCAGTTGAATTTTTTAACAGGTCCAATTGCTGATCTGAAAAAAGCATAATAGAGTTTAAAATACCCCAAAAGTCTTTAAACACAGGAACAAAAGTATATTTATAGTAAACTTAAGTTCATCCTGTTTTCAAACTTTCCAAACTTGTGTAGATTCACTCCCTTCTTTGGGAATTCAGAGACATCACCATAAGAAAAATTCTTGGAAGCCTTTCAGGAAAAAAACTTAGTGAACATTGCTTAACCCTGTGTTTCCTAAACTTAATTAACTGTAGAACCCCTTGTGTCCTATGTAATATCTATTAATGATCTACAGAATTAGTATTCTACAAAATACACTTTAGAAATCCCAGATCTAAACTTCTTCCAGTTATCAGCCTTATGTTAGGACAAAAGCACACTCCTAAAAGGCTTATGTGACCTCCTAGTACTAACATTTATAGACCCTTCTCTAACAAAACTACCATTTATATGGCGAATAATAAACACAAAATGAAGCAGATGATCATAAAACTTTGTCAGCATGCCCTGAGCTTTTGGGAAAGCTATTAAGAAAGTCTCGAATATATGTGTAAGCTCCAGAAACACTAGCAACTTGGGTTCTGTATGAGCTTGATTATCCCATATCGTTGAGCAACAACAGATCCGAGGGCTTAGATAACCTTTGGTTAAAATCAAATTACATGGACATATGCATGTAATTCCCTTAACACGTAAACAAATTCTCTCTCAAGCCCCAGTGAAGAAATGGAAAACTCTCGATGAGCCTATGAATTAAAAAGAAACGGTCCATCTTATTTAACATGAGTATCAAGATCTAATTGTGACACATTAAGAGAATGCATGTTATAAAACAGTGGAAATCAACAGATACTAGGAGAAATTTAAAAACTAAAAAAAAAAAATGTCTAGGCCTTATTTTTAGGGTTGTATCTTTTTTATCATTCTGCTCTTTGAAATTCAAAAATGTGTACAGAACAGTACCGTGATAACAGAAGCACAGTAAAAGGAAATTCAACATGTTAACAAGACTTACTTTAAACAAACAGACACAGGCAAACATCTTGAGTATTTTATGTCCAATTAGCCAACAAAACATCTAACCAACTTATTAGCTGAATTATCAAAAGGTCATATAGTAAGTTTTACTGAATGGCTCTCAGCTAACAGTTGAAAACAAAATGAAGACATTAGGTCCTGTCAGGTGTACCCATGTGTGATATGATGAGGAGAGTTGGTATAATTTCTATAAAACTAATGTGATAACAATGATCAGTATCAATTAGAAAGACAAAATCAAGTCAGTTAAGCCATGATCATGTTCTACAGTCATCTATAAAAGGCATTAACACTTATTCAAATCGTACTGAAATGCGTCAGCCTCCCTCCTTCACCCATTCCAGTTAAAGGAGTCTTTTTCTTAAAGTTTCTCATTTGAGTTGAATTACTTAACTGTGCTTTTGAAAGATGCCTTTCATGTCACTGCAGCTGTTAACTTTTTAGCCCCAAAGGACAAGACTGGTTTTTGTCCAGTGGCAGAGGAGACACCTTTCCATCATTTCTCATAGTGGTGAGAAGAGCTAAAGATCATTGCTTCAAATGGAAGCTTATCCTCTCAAAGGGATACAGAACAAAAATGTTTCAGAATTCTGAACTAAACCATTAACTTGGCTGAATAAAACATAAAACAATAAAGAAGGGAAAACTTAAAACCCAGAGCCATTATTCATATTTATTATTTTCATCACCTTTCGATATTCATCGTACTATTCATAAAAGCAGACAAAAGTTTACTGAAATACAACAGGCCAAAAGTGCAAGAAGGGCCACAAATACTAAATTTCTAGATCTCACAGAAATGCCAAAACTACCAAAAAAACACAAATGCAAAAACCAAACTAACATTATTATAAGAACATACGGTTGCTATAAAATAAAATTTCAAAATTTACACCACTAAACGTATTATCTCTTACCAAATCTCTGAAAATTTGAATATCTAATAATAATTTAGGAAAAAAGAGTCTTCCAGGTTAACTCAAATTCTTATTAATGGTTGGTAAATGGCGTAAAGGAAATTCATATATTGTTTCATTATGGAACAAAAGCACATAATAGTTATTTTCAAATGAAAATTATATTCAATTATTCTGCTTTTTAAATGGCAATTCTAATTAATTTAATTAATTTTTAAGTGTGTGACTGTAGAGAATCCAAATCTTTTTTTTTTTTAAGCTTTTATTTTTAAGTAATCTCTATACCCAATGTGGGCTTGAGCTCACGACCCCAAGATCAAGAATAAGAATAGCACGCTCTTCCAAATGAGCCAGCCAGGTGCCCCTGAAAATCCAAACTTTAAGATGCATACTTACTAAAAGAAATAACAAAAAAATTCACAAATTCTTCTATTTTGATTTTGTTTTTTCCCCAGACACGTGGCTATGTTACCATCTTGATATACTAAAAAAAACCTATTGGGAGCATGACACTTTTCTTGCTTGATCAGCAAAGTTCTATATGGAATTCCAAAATAATCAAATGATTTTCACACTGCATGTACAGTGATTGACATGTAAACTAATAGCAGACATTAATTAGCTAATATAAACGTAGTACAGAGATTGAAATTTAAATGATATTGTTTTCTAGATAAAAGGAAGATGACAGGGAGAAGAAAATTAACCTTGGTCTTTTTTTACTATGTGCCAAAAATTGTGCAATGTACTATACTGAAGTCATCTCCTTTATATACACACATTAAACGTGAGCATATGTGATTATGATGCTACCATCACTTAGATTTAGTCCCTTACAAAAGGTTTTCCCTTCAATTACATTCCCCACAAAGTAGGTAATAATGGCAAAGATGTCTCAAAATTAAGTCTATTGCCATGGGTCCCAGGCAAACAAGTGAAAAGTCAAGTGGAAAGACTAGGAGAATTTACCCTTATAAAACAGGTATTTTGATGTTTTAAGCTTTTCCCCTATAGGCTAACAAGCAATATCTTCCAATGACTTTCCTCACTGAAAAAACCTACCTTACTAATTAAGAACACATAGGCTCCATAGCAGGTCCAATTACAAGTTTCCACAAGGGAGGAAAAAAAATAGCTGATAAGCCCTTTTAAAGCCACCAAACCAGATCTCAACTGTCGTCTATAGGGTCACTTCACAGAGCAAAATTTCCAAGAGTAGCAAAAACAAAGCTTGTTAGCTCATGTCTGTGACCAAGGACCGCTGTACCACACACTGCTGCTTCTTTACTTTCAGTTTTCAGCAGATTGATTATTTTTGAGCATGCTTTTTTTTTTTTTTTTTTGGCTTTATCCTGTATCCGTTTACTGAACTTCCTAAATCTATAAATGTGTATCTTTTATCCAATGTTGGGAAGCTTTTGGCCATTATGAGTTCACATAATTTTCCTGCAACAATCTCTTTCTCCTCTCCTTCTAGACATTGTCCCTCAGGACGCTGAGGCTCTGTCCTTTTTTATTTCTCCCAATCTTTTCTCTCTCTTCTTCTCTTTGGATAATTTCTATTGGTTTATCTTCAAGTTAACGGACTCCTTCCTCTGTCAGTTCCATTCTATGGAGCCTATGCAAAGAAATCTTCATTTCAGATATTCTATTTTCCAGTTTTAAAATCTCCACATGGGGGCACCTGGGTGGCACAGTCGTTAAGCGTCTGCCTTCGGCTCAGGGCGTGATCCCTGAGTTCTGGGATCGAGCCCCACATCAGGCTTCTCCACTAAGAGCCTGCTTCTTCGTCTCCCACCCCCCTGCTTGTGTTCCCTCTCTCGCTGGCTGTCTCTCTGTCAAATAAATAAAATCTTAAAAAAATAAAATAAAATAAAATAAAATAAAATAAAATAAAATAAAATAAAAATCTCCACACGGTTCCTCTTTTACAGTTTTTATTTCTCAGTTGAGAATTTCTACCTTTCCATTTATTTCAAGTGTGTTTACCTTAAATGGCACATTATAATAGCTACTTTTAATTACTTGATATTTCCAAAAGCTGAATTATCTCGGGTTTGACACCTGTTAATTCTTTTCCCTTGAGAACTGGGTATACTTTACCGGTTCCTCACATGTCAAGTAATTTTAGACTATATTCTAGACATTGTGATGTTATTGTTGTGTAGGTTCTGTGTCCTGTGTCCTGTATTAATCCTCTAAAGAATACTGACTTTTGCTTGTTGATTTTAGCAGGCATATAACCTAGCTAGTTCAGACTGCATTTCTCTTTCACCTTCTACAGACTGTAGTTGCAATGTCAATTCAGTTCTCAAAGCCTTTGTTACGCTACTTTGGGTCTGGTCCCATCAAATGTGCCATTCAGGGGTTACTCTGAGACTTGGGTGACAGTTTAAATCTTGTTTTCAGCAATCTGGGCCTGTCATTCAGAGCATGGAGTGACCCTGGGACATATGCAGATGCATACAGAGAATCAGAGGGTGTCCTTCTCCCGCTCTCTCTTCTCCAGAATTCCCCTCACACTCTCTGTCCCATAAGGTTCAATTTACCTGATTCTTCAGGCCAGAAAAACTTAATTTTAAGGTGTTTCAGGGTTAACAGGGCACTGTGTTATATGGTTTAATTCAAACTACACTTAGAAGCTGATGAGGCTACTCTTCCTCCAAAAGGTAAAATGAAGGCCAGAAAAGACTATCATTATATTGGACAAACACACCCACAAACTATCCAAAACCACTATGTTCTAATATGACTTTTTTAAAAGTTCAGTTCTGACCTAATAATAAAATGAATGGAGTTAGATACATATAAAGAAGACAACTGAAACAACTAAAGTCATCAATGCAGCCCTACTGGAGAAAAACTAGAAATATTGAGAAAGATAAAATTTGAAGGGGTACATAACAAACTACTACGAAATCATGAAAGTAATGCATAGAGTAGGTCCCAGTTACTCAGATTCACCAGAGTCCCAAATATTCAGACTACAATATATACCTGGAAGCTTGCATTCAGAATAAATAAAACGAACTACTATTTTATATAGCTAATGTTAAAAAAATGATAGACTGAAAAGCTTAGAAAATAAATTTTTGACAGATATTTCAATTAAATAGTGGAGAGCTGTCCATAATAGTGAATTCAGGAGAGCCAATCAAATTTGGGGTATGCCTACAACCTCTTCTGTGTCATTAAAAACAACAGTGTCTATCTGCACAACTTTTTCCATTAATGGATGGACCCTACATATTACTCAGTATGGTTTTTCTTGCACATAGCCTTATTCTTACTATCTATTTCAAAACCTTTGTGGAGTCTCATAGACAAGTATTGGCCAGAAGCTAAGAAAACAGCAGTAATTCTTCATTTATTCTACTTCACAGGATCATGGAAGGTTAGCAGAACAAGTATTTTAAGACTTTTTAATTACCCTGACTCACATAAAGAAATGCCACATACTAAATACATTAAAAGTATAATATTTACAAAACTAAAGTTTCATTTTTAGGCTAATAACAAGTCTTGTAAGTTTCAAATGGTAAAAATCATGAAACACAATCAATGCCTTACTTGATAAAGTCATTTTAAATTCTTTTTTCGTCCCCCAGCTTTCCTGAAGTATAATTAACAAATAAGATTTTAAGTTATTTAAAACATACAACATAATAATCCCATAAATATACACACTGTGAAAGGAATCCCCCCTAGAATTATCACACCCATCATGTCACATATTTACTATTTTCTTTTTCTAGTGAGAGAATTTAAGTTCTACTCTATTAGCAAATTTCAAGTATACAATACAGTGTTATCAGCTATAGTCATGTTATACATTAGATCCTCAGGCCTTATTCATCATATAGCTGAATGTTTGTTTTAATTTTTGAATTGTTTTGAAAAAATTAGCAGAGAAATCCTGCATTTACTTTATTTTTTTTAATATTTTATTTTTAAGTAGTCTCTACTTAAAATGTGAGGCTTAAACCCACAACCCTGAGATTAAGCGAAGCACGCTCCACCCACTGAACCAGCCAGGCGCCTCACCCTGCATTTACTTCAATACAGTGGAAGTATTCTCTCAAGTGGCTACAATGAAAATATAATCCAGATCCAAAAAGAGAAGAGAAAAAAATCTGACATCATCACTCCATTTTTACTGTACTTTGATGGAACAAGGTACATCATGGAGGCTTATTTGTTAAGTCAACAATTTAGCACTATGAGATATTAAGTTCCATCATAAAAGAAAATCACTTAGAAATACAGTTCATATAGCAAGAACAACAACAACAAAAAACAAACAGCAAATATACATACTCTTTTTGGAAAGCCATACACATGGGAGAACTGAATCCAAAGACAAGGCACATCTGAGCATCTGGGCTGTAGCCATGCCGGAGTAACATTTCTAGGCACTCTTCATGTCCTCCAAACACTGCTGAGTAAACGGGACTCACTTTGTCTGGCCCAGTGTCACAAACCCGGTTGGTAAGTGGTATTAACAAGTCCAAGATTCTATAACCACACAAATTCAGGAGCATTTAATGTTTTTATATGTACATGAGTACAGACAACATTTCTACAGCACATATTTTAAGAGTCACACACTGATTGATTTAAAGTCTTTCTGTCTTCCACCTACATTAAATTATTACAGGCTGTACACTCCAAAATGTTACCCTTGCTATTGCTGCTTTATACAAAGGTCCTTACATATATCTAAAACAGAATTAAATAATATTACTATAAGTTAATAGGGAACAGGTTGTCCTTATTTGTTCACTATTTACCTTGCCACCACCATCACCCTACTCCCCCCAATTCAAATCTTCTGTTAGATATTTTAGGATCCAATAATTTAAAACTTCATTAAACCAGATATAAACTTTTATCAAGAAAATTAATAATTTCCCTTCTTTTTTTAAAGTAAACTTCCCTTTTTTAAATAAAGTCTTATTTTTCTAATTACTAAGAATTTTTAAGGATGGTGAGTGCCATGAAATGAATAGCATTTTCGTGAGGAAGAAATAAGAATTTTTTTTTTTAAGATTTTATTTATTTATTTGAGAGAGAGCACAAGCAAGTGAGAGAGTAAGAGGGAGAGGATGGGGCACAAGCAGGGGGAGGCAGAGGGGCAGAAGGAGAGGGGGAAGCAGACAGCCCAAGAGCAGGAAGCCTGATGTGGGGCTCGATCCCAGGACCCTGAGATCATGACCTGAGCTGAAAGCAGATGCTTAACCAACTGAGCCACCCAGGCGCCCCAAGATGTAAGAATTTCTGCTAAAATATTCTATTCCTCTAAAAAGAATATGAGCTCTTTAAACACTAAGGCAGATTTGTTGCTAAGTAGAGGAACTTCTAAAGAAAATCATTAAAATCTAAGTTCTTAGATTATTTGTAAACTTACCTCCAGGATTCAGCTGGAAAGAAAGAAACAGTCTACTCTTCTAAAATTAAACATAAAACTGTAGGGATAAGGTTAGCCATGAAATTCCCCTCTTTCTGGGAGAAGAAAGGCGGGGCTACTCCAAAGCTACTTTCCTTTTGTAAGGTAGGCTTAAGATGTTAACATTTAAGTAGAACTTATACTCACAGAAGGGGTTACATTAGAAGTAGTCTGTGGAGGAAATTATAATGACAAATAGAATTCCCAAAATTGAGGACAAGTCCCAAGAGGGTTTTGGTATCAACTTAAAGCTCCCAGTTAATTGTACCTAAACCATGTTTTTAAATAAATAATCAAGAATTTTAAGAAAAATACCAAATCTTAAAACCTAAGTATTCTGTTAAAATAAATAGCCTGTTTAATGTCCCTTAATAAATGCGTTTAACTTTTAAAAATGGGTTGGAAAAATTACACCAGGTGCAAAAATACTTACAAACACCTTTGAGAAAATAGTAAAATACCATGCCACCTAGTGGCATAATAACCAAATTACAGAATTTGTTTTCCTACTACGTAATCACACCAAAGTAATAATTTCGCTACTACTTTTTAAATTAAATAACAGTAACAACAACTATAAAACTATTTTTTTAGAATTAAGACTCTAAAGACTTTAAACATAAATCTTTTAAAACTATTCATTGCCAGTTTATGTTAAGATGGGCTACCATATTCTCATAGGTATAACCAGGTTATTAGCTTCTAAGATTCCTGGAACCCCCAATTTCAGGGTGTTCAAACTGTCTTTAAGTCTTCCTCTCTACAGAAAATAGCAAAAATTTCATAAGAACTTTCGGCTAAGGAAGAAGAGTAACAGAAACAGGGAAAAGTACCAAACTGAACTTGAGATTAGATAAAGAGAGGTCTAGTCAAAGGGTTCGAGATGGTGAGAACTACCCAGCCCACATAAAAGAAAGACTCGACCCCAAAGGGATCACAAATTCAAAAGCTTTCTGGGGTAAGGGAGGTATCATGAATCAGTTGAATAAGGTCATCAGATCACTAACTAAGGACACCTGGGATAAAACCAGAGAGGAACAGAAGAGCATGGCCACAGCTTGAGAAATCAGAGGAAAAACTTAAACACCCTGAGAATGCCCCAGAATTCTGTCTCTAGCCACCCCACTCACACTAGGAAAGTGCAAGACTAAGAGGAGCTGGGGATGGCACAGGCAACAGATATGGGAGTGGATCTGGTCATACAGTAGGTTGGCAGAGAAGGGAATACCAAGGATTCTGCCTAGAGATAAAGGGTCTGGCCCGGAAAATTTATTCCTTATTACCTTTTGATTATGAGACCACTTTTATTTTGTTTTAATACTTACTTTGTATGGCCCATTTGTGCAGCTGCATGAATAGGTAACTGCCAATTGTCCTCATTACAGTAAAGATCTGGATCTGCCCCACTGGACAGCAAAAGCTCCACACATTTTGTGTGGCCCTCTTGAGCAGCAATGAACAAGGGAGTAGCTTTGTCCAATGCTTGACAATTGACATTTGCACCTAATACAAAATACAACATTTAACAGATAATCCTAATTTATGAAAAAAAAGTGATGATTAACATAAATTTCAAAACAGCTGTCTTAAAAGGGCTTTATAGTACAATAGTTTTCCAACCCCAGTGGATATTGTTGTATAAACATACTGATTTTCCTCATTTGTTGGTAATCATTTAAATTGTTTTTGCTTTTATGTTAACAAGAAAACAAGTGATTAGTACTTTAGAATTCATTTTTAAGCTAAAACAAAAATCTTATTCAATGAAGTATTCATTTCATTCCAATCTGTCCTCCAGCAAGCACTCTGTGGGCCGAATAAGTAATCATTGAAAAACAAAATATGCAAACCAACAAATATGGAATGTCTGATTATTACAGAAAAAGATAAGAAAAACCTAAATTATAAGAATTTATAAATGCCATTAATCAATTCAGGCTAAGATTTATGAAAAAAAATTCCCATAGATACGATACACCTTGGGGCTATGCCTTAAAACTAATGTTGACTAGGGATGCCGGGGTGGACCAGTCTGTTAAGTTTTTGTCTTCAGCTCAGGTCAAGATCCAAAGGCCCTGGGATCAAGTCCCTCATTGGGCTCCTTGCTCAGTGGGGAGCCTGGTTCTCCCTCTGCCTGCTGCTCCCCCTGCTTGTGCTCACATTCTCTCTCTCTCTCTCTGACAAATAAAATCTTTAAAAAAAAATTTTTTTTAAATCTAATGTCGACTATACTCTTCATTAAGTCCCTTTTCTTCGTGACCACTACACAATAAAACCTTAAAATGAAAGAAAAATGTCTATTTAAATGGGTTTCTGAGTTGATTTTTAAAGAACAAAAACTAATCAATTATTTAAATGCCAGTGCATTAAAATGTAAAAAAGGTGAAAGTGACCTCACTTTTGATGAAGGTTTGAAAAATAGCTAATTTTCCCCAATTTTTCTTATTGACAAACAGCACGTTAAGTATGCTAAGTATGGTGCTATTACATGATTGTGAGAATTTTCAAGTTTCTGGAACATGTCTCAGTGGAAAAGTCATCTTCATCACAAGGGAAAAAACTATCTCTTTGAAAGGCTTTTCCATAAATGCACCTGGAATAAATCACAGCCCCGACCAAGGCAAAAACTATGCAAAACACGAATAGTAAGTTAGAGGGGGCATGGAACTTCAGAAGTTCCAACTAGACATTAAACACATCCAGACAAGTAGAATGTTCTTGACTTACACAAGGTGGTTGCTTCACCTATTCCAGCCTCAGAAAGAAGGGAACACTAATCACTGAGAAAAAACTAAGTTGAGAAAGAAATCTACTTAACTTTCCTTTTTAAGCAGTATTTCATTTTGATTGACAACTTCAAAGTATCAAAAAGAATAAGGAACCAGGCCCTATAAAATTATAGGTAGAAAAGTCTGAAAAATGACAGATAATTCACTGAAAGGAAAATCATTTTAACGAGTTAGAAACATATAGCTACATGATAAACATAACCACATACCTTTTCAATTTGCTGTTCATCACTATTCAGAGAGGAGAGGGGGATAAAAGGAACAAAGCAAAACAAAACAGATGCCTAGCATTTAAGAACAAAGCAAAACAGAACAGGTGCTTAGCATTCTGGGAGACATGCTAGGCATGAGGAGATAGTCATTAAGGTGCAGTTTAACCCATTTTGCTCTTTTTTTTTTTTTAAGATTTTATTTATTTATTTGACAGAGAGAGACAGCACAGGTAGGCAGAGCAACAGGCAGAGGGAGAAGCAGGCTCCCCACCGAGCCAGGAGCCTGACTCTGGGCTCGTTCCCAGGACCCTGAGATCACGCCATGAGCCAAAGGCAGACACTTAACCAACTGAGCTACCCAGGAGCCCCATAACCCATTTTATTCTAAATATTAGCTATACACTAATAATTGGAACTTACAGGACTGGAAGCCATAAAATGAATTAGGACAGCCTTAGGAAGTTACAATATAAAAGAGGAAGAGAAGTCACATGAAAAGACCTGCTTCCAAGCCCTGATTCTGCCAGTAAATATTTTCTAGATCTTTGGCAAAGCACTTAAACACTCAGGGCCTGGGATTCTTAATCTAAAAATATACATGTTTAAATAAGTGATTTTGGAGATTTCCTCTCAACTCTAAGATTTACAGACTCAATATTTGTAACAGATATCTTAATTTGGCACTTAATATTTTCTTTGCTTCATACTTCAACTTGAGCATTTGAACGTTTGTAAGGAGAAAGCAGAAATAAGAAAATATGTGCTCTGCTGTCTAAATAACCTTTGTTTTGTATATTTGGAGGTAACTCTTTTTTTAAGTAGGCTCCATGCCTGCAACTTGGCGCTTGAACTCACAATCCTGAGATCCAGACCTGAGCTGAGATCAAGAGTCAGACGCTTAACCAGCTTAGCCACCAGGCGCCCCCTGGAGGTAACTTATTAAAAACCTAAGTATTATAGACCTATATAAAAAGCCTAGGTATTTAAAAAAATTTTTTTTTTTTGCCTGGTGGCAAATCTGATTTATTTCCCTTTGGCTCTTAACTACCCATGCTTCATCAGGTTAGTACTGTGGGTCCATACACAGTGTCTGGAGGAATTTAAAAGTCCTTACATAACATACATTTCTGGTCACAGAAATGTCATACAGCCTAGGAATGCCACCTCAATACCATCTTCTCCAGCAATGCTGACTGTGTAATAACTGTCACAGAGAAACCCTTAGCAGGTTTGTGTTGCTATTAACATAATAAAGTGTAAACATGCTTTCAAAAAACCCATTTAAATAATCACACAATTTATCAAAAATTAGCTTAATATACAAATAGCTTAATATACAAAATAGCTACCTAATAAATTAATTAAGCTGACATAGTCTTGTGACCTAGAAAGTTGGAACTGCTCAGGTCCCCATAAGAGAGAACAGACCCATCATTCAACTTGCCAATAAACCTGCTTTAGTGATAGGTCATTATGTTCCTCCTCAGACAAATTAGTAGCTGTGCATTGCATTATGTTAGTAATAGACAGTTAGTAACCAGGCTTATAAATCAACTTGTATGTACTCTTATTTACCATATTTAACATAAAACCATAAACTTCACAACCTGATTTATATCTGGTCAAGAATTATGCTTCCTAGGAAGATACACAGTTAAAACTCAACATCTTAATAGTGCAAAGGCTAATGGATTAATCTTACCCGATGAAATAAGTATGCTCAAGCTTTCTAGCTTGCCATACTGAGCAGCCACAAATAAAGGTGTGATTCCAAAGTCATCCTGGCATTCCTTGTTTGCTCCTTTTTTAAGAAGCAATTTTATGATCTCAGCATTTTCCTAAAGCACAGATTCATATTTTAAATAGGAGAAAACAAAGAAAACAGAAGGTATCTCTTTTCTTATTGCTGTGTTTTGGGGTTTTTTTCATCCTCGCTAAAGGAGAACTTTTTTTTTAAGTGTACTGTTCAATGGGAAGGAAGTATTAAACAATCAGATTATTCTATACCTTTAGCTAGCCCATTAAACATAAACAGATGAAACACCGATCTCTAAGAATCCTTTTAAAGCCTGCAGAACTAGTTTGCTAGCCCAAGCACTAAGGAGTTACCACAGTCTTTAAACACACCCCTATAAATAAGCCATTGCTCCTTATCAATTTATATCCCATATATTCTGATGGTCTCTTAACTATGCTATCAACATATGAAAAACTTAGATAATCCCTGAAGCCCAAAGCTGCTGGAACTACCAGAGCAGTTGGCTTATTCAGAATGATCATTAGCATTTAGACTGCCTTTTCTGTACCGCACTAACCATCATAAATCACAGGCAAGTAGGAAGCAAAAACTGTATAGAACTGTCATTTTAAAAGGGTAAAACACATAATTTACATGGAAATGAAATAATAAATTCAGAGGTTACCTGAAAAGTAGCCTGGTGCAAAGCGTTCCAGCCACACATAGAATGGGATCCATTAACATTTGCCCCATGTCGAAGCAACAGCCTTAACACATCTATCTGTCCATTTTCAACAGCTGCAAACAGCAGTCAAAACAATTATTGTCAGTACAAAGGCATGTTTGTAGGACTGGACACTTTGGTGATGTTCTCATCACCTATTCACCCTGGAACTCACGATGCTGTGATCATTCCTATCAAGAAATCAAAACACATACTCCCCATGCAATCCCAAAACATTTATCACAATTGTCTTAGCCCAAACCTATTATCATATACTATCCTTTCTGTGAACAAACGAAATTATTTTCAATCCTATTTAAAAGACACAGAGGAAATGGAAACAAGAGGCAAACATTTATTCTCTCTGCTAATGAAGACAATGTTTCTGTTTTGTTAAAAATGCAACTGGGAGACAGAAAGGGGTGAACAGGTTGGAAGAAACAGCACCAGGCTGAAGAAACAGTCTGGAAAGGATTGAAACATTTGCTGTTATTACCATCTGACCACAAATGACAATAGTCACTGATAACTTGAAAAAGCAACATTGCAAGTTTTGCATCATAGGTTATTTTTTTGCCATCGTAGATAACAATCATTGTTAAAATGACGTTTTTGTATCAGTCAATGAAAATATAGTAAAACTCAGCTTATTTGAAAAGGAGACTCCAGATAACCCAAAGAGTAGTATTAAAGAACTGCAGACTATTTAACTACAGTAACTGAAATGAATGGCTCCCAAGACACTGCTAATGTAGATCCTTTAAAGACGAGTTTGCATGCCCACAGATACCTAAAAATCCTTTACCCTTTTTACTAGTTTCACTAAATTATTCTACTTTCTTTTACATATCTAATTTAACATGAGCCTAATATCAGGTAAATATAACAATTAGGTGTCGCCTAATATCAGGTAAATATAACAATTTATAAATCCTACTTTGTGAGGAAGAACATAGGTATGATGTTACTAAGTTGATACAACACACGAGTGGGACTAAACTTCCCAGAATCTTATCTCCCACAAAACTGTGTATTGAAGGTGGCACTGATTTTGGAGGAGTTAATGAAAAAAATGGAACACCAGAACAGAGGTATATAGTACTTACTGAAGTAAGAACACACACAAATACACCGTTAGCAAATAAGGTACACTGTGAATGATGTAGCTGTGAGGCTACTGTAATGACTTCTTGGAATTATAAGTTTGGGGAAATATCAGTATCTATAAGAAAGAGGGCAGATGTGTATAAGAAGGTCTGACTTCATGTGCTTGCCAATGAGAAAGGAGGTTTGAAAAACAAGTATGATTTATTTCATTTCAAGCATATATTTATTCCTTCTACCATAGTTGCAGGTAGGAAGTGAAAATCAACAACTCTCAGTCACAAATTAGAAAGGCACTAGACTTTTAAATGAAGGGCCACACATGAAAAATGCTAGCATACATAAAACAATAGGAAAGATAAAAAATTTAAAGTAGAAAACAAGAAATGATAAATGTGCTCATTATTACTTAAGATAAATAACATGTCACTGATACTCTATTAATTTTATATATTGAATTTATACCAAAGCTTAGTTCCCCCATAAGGACTGTCAGAAGTTCTGTGGTCAAGAATCTCTTCTTCAGGGAGGTTTCAGAAATGTGGTGGTTCAGAAACCACCACGGTTGAGACAGCACCGCTGTAAGAGAAGTTTAACATATCTTATTTCTAAGTTAATATTCAAGGGCATTTTACCAAGGGAAAAACAACAGCTTTTCAAGCTATTTTTTCTATAATCAATCTAAAGTCAATCTAATTTTGGGTGGAGGTCATAACAGAAAAGGAAGAAAATTCATACATCATTATCAGTGACTGCTGGCAAAATCATTCCATAGCCACATCCTGAGTTGAAGATTATCAGGTTGTCGTCAGTGATATATGAAGCAGGGTAAAGATGTTTGTTTTTCATGAGTTAGGCTGACCTTACAAAAATGAAAGTCGAAAACTTTGTTTTATTAAATAAACTATAGTAGAGAGACAGAAAAAAATGTTTTTTTTTTTTTTAAAGATTTTATTTATTTATTCAACAGAGATAGAGACAGCCAGCGAGAGAGGGAACACAAGCAGGGGGAGTGGGAGAGGAAGAAGCAGGCTCGAGCCATAGCAGAAGAGCCCGATGTGGGGCTCGATCCCATCACGCCGGGATCACGCCCTGAGCCGAAGGCAGACACCCAACCGCTGTGCCACCCAGGCGCCCCGAAGAAAATGTTTTTAACATCATAAATACATCAAGATATATGATATTTGCATCTCTAGTGAAAACATTTCCCAATGGCAAAAGAGTGAAACCAATACATGAGCAGATAAACAGCATTTTTATAGCTCTCACTAGTTATTTCAATATAAAGCACATTTAATGGTTAATAATTAGGAAACTGGTTCAGAAAAGTGTACTCAGAGCTTATAGCTACTACAAATCCTCTCCTTTGGAAAAGGTGGATTAACTTATTTTTCTTATATAACAAGTTACCAAATCGAGGAGGCAGGGTGCCATACGATATCAATGTGTGTTATGTTTCAACACAAGTTTATTTTTAAAAAAACAAAAAAGAACCAGACTCAAGCCTCTTATTTGCTGGCCTCTTAATCCACTAAGTATGCTCCTTGAGGAAAGAAACTGTGCCTCGTTCTGCTTGTATGCCTAGTGCCAAATGCAGACAGAAGACAGGCAATAAATAATCGTTGCCAGAATGAAAGGGGGAAAAAAACCTCTAAAAAGAAAGTAAGATTTTTCACTTTTAAGAACACATCTCCTTTCCAAACTAAACAGGCTTCAGAATTAGACCTCTGGATAGGACAACATAACTGGAACTAAACTTGCCTCCCCACCATCAACCATTGCACAAGTGAACAAATATGTAAGGCAACGTTTTCTGGCATTAAACAATAGGCGGAACACTGTGATTCATGAGAGAAGGGAAACACATGAGGTAAGCCCCATGACTACCTCAGCTCTCCGCCTCGAGACATTTCTTAATTATGGTGCTTTGAGCTGAAGTCCAAGCAGGGCAAGGGTAAGGTTGAGGAAAAAGTACTCCAAGAAAGGAAAAGCCCAAGCAGAGGCCAGCAGTCCAGTGAGCTAAGGAGGCAGAGATTAGAGTTTAAGCAGTTGACATCTGTGGTGCAAGGCCCCAGAGAAAAGACACCTGTGCAGAGAGGTCCTGATGCTCCTGGAAGTTCTCTAAGAATCCTTGGCTGTGGTCTGGGGTGCACATGCCAATGGCAAGACGAAGCTTACTGGAGAACTGCTAAAGGATTAAGAATGGAATAAAGGGGGGCGCCTGGGTGGCACAGCGGTTGGGCGTCTGCCTTCGGCTCAGGGCATGATCCCGATGTTATGGGATCGAGCCCCACATTAGGCTCCTCTGCTGTGAGCCTGCTTCTTCCTCTCCCACTCCCCCTGCTTGTGTTCCCTCTCTCGCTGGCTGTCTCTATCTCTGTCGAATAAATAAAATCTTTAAAAAAAAAAAAAAAGAATGGAATAAAGGGGCGCCTGGGTGGCTCAGTCTTCAGGTTAAGCATCTGCCTTCGGCTCAGGTCATGATTCCAGGGTCCTGGGATCGAGCCCCATCGGGTTCCCCACTTGGCAAGTAGCCTGCTTCTCCCTCTTCCCCCCTTGTGCTCTCACTTGGTTTCTTGCTCTCTGTCTCAAATAAATAAACAAAATCTTATAATAAAAAAAAAAAAAGAATGGAACAGAGATAACTAGAGGTCAAACAGTGCTGAGGACAATGGAAACCCCAGGAGTTCTGGTCAGTCACAGCGGTGAAACAATTAAGATACCTCATTAACACTTTGGGCATCCAGCTAAGACACCCAAAAGGCCGAGCCCTGGGAGTAAAAACCATATCTGAGAGCAATGCCTACTCCAGATCTGCTCTAACGAAGCCTAAAATAAGCCCTGCAAGATGGGGAAGGGGGCAGAGGTTGGGAGGTGAGAGTCCCTACAAATTAGACGCACTTGGGAAATACCTTAAGCTCTCCAGTTACAGTCTAACAAAGCATAAAACCAAAACTAAGCAAGCTGGAGGTGATAGGTCAGTAAATGAATTATTTTAAAAAAAAGAAAAAAATCAATATTTCTCATATGAAGATAACAGAATTCAAATCTTTCTAACATACCATCCACCATGTCCTGTATACAAGTCAGAAAGCAGTTACCAAAAACTGACCCCAAGATGGCCCAGATACTGGATTTAACACATGAACCAAAGAAACTAGTGTAAATGTGCTTTAAAAATTTAAGGGAAATATGTTCAAAGACTTTACTTTTAATATATATGGTATATAGAGAGGTATACACAGAGAATGTCAGCAGAAAAATGAAGTCATTAAGAAAAAAAAAGAAATTCTATAACTGAAAAAAAAAATGGATGGGCTTAAAAGAAGATTAGAGATAGGAAAAGAGTCAGTGAACTCAATATAAATCATCCAATCTAAAGAAGTGAGAGAGTGAGGCACCTGACTGGCTCAGTCAGAAGAGTACGCAACTCTGGATCTTGGAGTGATGAGTCTGAACCTCACGATGGGTGCAGAGATTACTTAAATAAATAAAACTTTGGGGAAAAAAACAAAAACAAAGAACAGAGAGAAAAAAAGACTGCAGGAAAATTAACTGTGCATCAGGAACCTGTGGGTCAACATCAAATAGTCCAATATACATGTAATTGGAAGTCCCAAAGGAGAAGAGAGCAAGAATGGGACAGAGAAAAATATATTTCAAGAAATAATGGCTGAAATTTTCCAAAATTTGATTTTAAAAACAAAAAGAAAAGCCACATTGACTTACAGATCCCAGAAAATCAGCAAACCACAGTGCTTTAAAAGAAGTCACTATACTTCTTGCGATTTCACATTATATGTAAATTAAGGATGATTATATGAACATGCCTGACAGTTCCATGGAAGAATTCCCACGATTATAAAAGGGGCTACAAACAAGAAGCCACTGAAATCAACTTAACAGCTTAATGGCAGTCTAATTTTTTTTTCAGGGCTCCTACTTCTCACTTAAAATCTACCATTTCACCATATCCTTCAAGACTCTGCAATAATTAATTTAATTAATCCAGTCATTCGACAGTACCAGGGACTGCACCAAGCACAAGGGTTATAGCAGTCAACTCAAGAGTTAAGGTATTTGCCTTCATGGAACTTCCCTTCTAGTCAGAGAGATGGATAACACACAAACACACATAAATAAAATAAGTTCTCGTGAAAATACTGTGAAAGAAATTAACAGTAAAATAATAGTGACTGGGGATAAGTGTACTACTTTAGAAAAGGGGATAGAGGTCATCTCTGAAAGACACCTGAAGATAAAAAGCAGTAAGTCACACAAAGAGATGGAGGAGGAGTACTCCAAACAGAGGCCATGGGGGAGCAAAGAGCTGGGTATGTTTGAGGAACAGCAAGATGGCCCCTGTGACTGAAGTGTAAAGTCAGGGAGAAGAAATAAGGCCAGAGCGGTCTCAGGAAGAAGCCAAATTTTGTAGGGCATGGTCAGAAGTTTTAATTAATTGGTTAACTGATTTGTCTGTTCATTTATTTATGTTCCTTATAAGGAAACAATGAATTTTCAGCTAGAGCTACTCAAAGGAAAACAGCTCTCTCTTCAGACTCGCCTTGTGAGCCTCTCCCCCTCACTTTCCTATGTTCTAGCCACACTCCTTTTCCCTTATTTCAATGGTTCTTCCCACGCTCTCAGAATGCAACAACTAAGAAAAATTTTCACTGACCAGCCCAACTAAAGCAAGTCATCCTATTACTTTCTATCATATCATAATGCCCCGCTACTCTCTATCACTTATTAACAGACTGCAATTATAATTCACATGTATACTTGTTAATTATAAATTCCCCACCAGATTGTAAGCCTCACTCACTACTATGTATCCCCAGCACTTAGCAAAGTGCCTGACATATAAGAGCCACTCAGTAAATATTAGCTAGATGACAGAACACAGAAGAGGATTTATACCAACTAGTCACTTCAAACATAAACACACCATCACAAATACTAAAAGAATAGAAAAGAGCAGAGGAAAAAAACCACCTGAGATTAACACTAAGCAGGATTCTCAAATTCACTAATCAGATCTTTGCTTTTACAGAGGAAAGATAAACCTGCACATGATTGATGTTAAAATGGAAACAATAAGATTCAAGTAATAAAATCTAGAGAAGTATTTATTTGGAACTTATAAATTAAATGAGATATTCACATAGTGACTTCTTTTATTGCTGTAATCAAAATTTAAACAATAACCTATAAACACATAAAAAAGATCAACATCATTAGCCACGAGGGAAATGCAAGTCAGAACCATGAGATGCCACTTCACACCCATGAGGATGGCTAGAATCAAAAAAGACGGACAACCATTGACAAGGATATGGAGACACTGAAACCATCATCCATTGCTGGTAGGAATGTAAAATGGTACAGCCACTTGGTAAGCCCAGCAGTTTCTCAAAAACATAAACATAGGGTTATCACATGACCCAGTTATTCCACTCCTAGAAATTTCCACAAAACAAACCAGAAAGCATATATCCACACAAAAACTTTTACACAAACAATTTGGGCAGGATTATTCATCATAGTCAAGAAGTAGAAACGACCCAAATGTTCATCAATTGAAGAATGGATAAACAAAAGATGGTACATCCACACTACTGAATATTATTCAGCCATGAAAAGGAATAAAGTACTGATATATGCTACAACATGAACCTTGAAAACTTTATGCTAAATGAAAAAAGCCAGACACAAAAGGCCACATACTGTGTGATTATAGGCAATGTCAAGAATAAGCAATTCCACAGACACAGAGGAGTTTCATAGTTGCCAGGGGCGAGGCAGAAGGAGAGGGGAGTGACTGCTAACTGATGGTCTCTTTACGTTTTGTACTATCCTTCGGCCTATCTCTCTTTCAAGTCAGAAGTGTTTCTATCGATATATTTCTTTTAAAACTTTGTGGGTCTTCTGTGAATCTTCTTAGGGTTCTCTTTAATAGATAAAACCCACACGCACAAAGCCCTTTGAGATAAGCCCTTCTCTGCCCTGGGCTTCTGCTGAGGAGCAACACCCCTAAGCTTCTTAAAGTCCCACTGTCTGACTGAGTGTGCCTATAAATCACACCCTAAAATCTTTAGAGGACCTTTCATCTGCCTGAACACTACCATGAGGCACCACCTTTATCCCACACAGATTTTAACAAAGTACTTTACAATCATACAGGAGACTTCACTTTGATACCATGTTTTCCTGGTAGTGACCTGGATTTGGTATTTGCTTGTAAGTCTTAATTTAAGTCTTCTTAGTTTAAACCTTTTGCTTTTAGTGGAGGCTGAGAACTTTCAAAACCAAGTCCAGGCTCTTTTGTGTTTTATAAAGTCTTTCTTTTAGTTACCTCTCTTCTCTCACTTTTTTCCTCGAAGGGTTTTCTGGCTTACACCACTGGAAAATTATCTATCACCTTGAATGTAGTTACCAGAACCCTTTGGCTCATCAGCATTAATTAAAATATGAACCATGGGTGGGAGACACAGACACGACTTGGTAAGAGTGGTAATAGGTGTTAGATTAACTGATTAGCAGTTTTTAAAGGAAAAATGAATTTAGATCCAAACTTTTCACCACACAACCAAAAAATAAAAAATAAAAATAGGGGCGCCTGGGTGGCACAGCGGTTAAGCGTCTGCCTTCGGCTCAGGGCGTGATCCCGGCGTTATGGGATCGAGCCCCACATCAGGCTCTTCCGCTATGAGCCTGCTTCTTCCTCTCCCACTCCCCTTGCTTGTGTTCCCTCTCTCGCTGGCTGTCTCTATCTCTGTCAAATAAATAAATAAAATCTTTTTAAAAAAAATAAAATAAAAATAAAAATAAATTTAAAAATACAGAATTGCACATTTATCAGATTTTAGTAGAAAAACATTCTAAACCTTAATGCCATAGACACAATCACAAAGTAAAAGATAAAGGGATTTCAACAGATACATATACAACAGAATTGAAAAAGTAGTAAGGAAACAAGTACTCAGGGAAATAATAATTTTCACCAAACATAAAAATAAGCTTAATAATATAAAGAATTCATAAAAATCAGTAAGGAAAACATGAAGAATCTTATAGATGAGTGACATGAATAGATAAATTTATAAAAAAAGAAAGTACAAGAAATAAACAGATATGGGAAAACATATAACATAGGTAATATTTCTTAAATTAGCATATATGTTATACAAATGGTGTCCTTGTGATGATTTACCAACGTTTCAGTGATTTAATAAGGTTAATATGAAAGTGTAATAAAATCCTTATTTTTTATTTAGTAATTCTTCGAGTGAAATTTGTTGTGTAGAAAAATTTCATAGTTATTTTTTCCAACATGAAGTGACTAGGAATAAAACAAAAAGTCTAAATGTCTAATATTATGATATAATACCTTCAGTAGACTAAAATAATATCTAAAACCACAACTATTAAGACAGTATCGAAATATTTAAAAAAATGCTTACAGCAGATTAAGTGAAAAAAATGTAAACTGGATATATGTATGATGCATTATATAAAATGTAAAGTGCCTCTTTAAATTATAAAATGTCTACATGAATTTCCGTATAAACTACATAAAATACCTACCCATAAGGAATTGCAGGGAATTCTTAAAGATACAAATGTGAAGGATACGGGACAATTTTTTTCTTCTTAAAATCTGCTATTGTTTATACAATAAATAAAAATAGAAAAAATGAAATTTGTGGTATCTACGCTGTTAATACAGACACCTCCTTTTCAGCATACATCTACTAGTCTGTCTCACTATTAACAATTTTTTCAACTAGATATCATATTTCAAGAATTTGTACAGTAGTATTTCCAAAATTTACGAATTTTTTATCACAAGACGATACTTCCGCTGTTGTGACTCAAGGCCACAATCTTCAAGCTCACTTTAAATATCTGCCTTTAAACGGAATTTCAGCCCAAAGAGCAATTCAAAATTACATTTAAATACCATAAGACAGAAATTCTTATATAATACCTGCGTGAGGACTCAATCGTTTTACACCATTTACCTCTAATAAGATTTCAGATCCTATGTTACAACCCAGAGTAGAGAAGCATATAGAAAAGACTATGGAATTAGTGAAGCAGCACTGAAGGGGCAGACAGATGATTCAAATGTCTGGAACACAGTCCTGCTTCCTCATTATGATCAAAGGGATCTGCTGGGTGCAGAAAAAGCCAGACCTCTGAAGTCATCTTCCAGGGAACAAAAAAGTATGCCTTTATCTATCCATTAGTTTGTGTTCTGTAAACAACAAATAAATATATTCGACTGAGGGTCACAAACTGAACAGCTTACCAGTTGGATTCTATCCCGTGTGTTTTATTTGGTCCCACAGTTTTATTTGGTTTTTGTTCATTTGTTGGTCATTTGTTTTGTTTTATAGTTGAAGCAATATTCAAAAATTGGGAAATGTCACATTAAAAAAACAACAACAGATATCCATATTCCAAGTACCTTGCAATCTGGCAACACTGGGCTGGAGCAACTAGTGGCTGTCCCTTTACACTGGCTTTCATCTTCCTCAATAGTCCCTAACATTCTCTAGGCCTCAGCATTTACAATCCACCTGCTGGCCCCAGTAAGCCTTATTGTCCGATTTACTTTCTCCAGAATAATGACCTATGACCAATTTTATTGGTTTAAATAAACATGTTTATCTTTCCTCCTCCACAACTATACTGATCTTGTCAACCAGCCTTACAAAACATACACTCTGTTTTCCCATCCCAAAAAAGGAGTCCAAAGCCCATAATCCTCTCTTTCCATGGTCACTACCTATACAAACAGCCATTCATTTGCCAGATTTTCCTCTCTTCCAAAAAACACAACTGGGCCTATAGGCAGAAGCTGTTAACACAGAACCTTTATGCTCTTTCTTGTCCTTCTATTTCCTGTCCAAGTTTTCACTGACTCTAAAGACATTTCCTTCGACTGTTTAATTAGTATCAATTGTTCATTTTCTCATGTTTCAGTAAGAATAGGCTGCAGCTACTGACAATGACAAATTTTGAAAGACTTAAAATCCAAGACAACAAACTGCATACTTTCTTCCTGGCCATACTGGGACTATACACAGTCACTGACTTCACACTCAACAGTCACCAAAGACTACAACTCAAATACCTTCCTCCCAATCCAACAACAACAAAGAATCCTTACACTCATCAGTGTTTACAGATTTTCTGTATTTTTCCATGATCTAATCCAGCAAAGTCTTTATTGGAAATTAATTTCTATTCGCCTAAATTTGGAACAGAATTTATAATTTAAGTGTATGTGTTTATTGTCATTGCCAATCATATCCTAGAAGCCTATTAACGTGCTGTACTGCAAAATACTTCAGCAACCTAATCGTTATGACGAGGCTGAAGAATTATTTACTTTTGAAGGAATATTATTATTAAACCATGCCTGTGTATTTGTATGCAGTATAGGCACTAATCGAAAATTTATTTCTTTTCCTCAATAAGGTGGTAGTACCAACTTCTTTTGATTTAGAAGCATTTCCACAATTCAAGTGATTCTGAGCAGAGAAACAGTGATTTGTGGATATCATCAAATAAAACTAATTTCTATGTGATACTAGGATGGCCATATACATGAAAAGTATCCTATAAGATATTTTGAAGAAGAGAAGAGAAGAAAGGAAGGAGGAAGAAAAAGAAACTACTTCATGGCTGCAAATAACTAGGACCAGACATTTCAGCAGCATGAAACTATGTAAGTCCCCTTGTATTCTTGTGGTATCATACTGAGTATGTCTGACATCATAATATCTCCCAATCAGAATCTTCAAGTAACATGTGCTCACATGAGCATCAGTAACAATCAGTGCACAAGATGGTGTCTGAGGAGCAAAAAAAATTAAGGCAACTCATGGAAATATATCACATTCTTTTAAAACACCATTAGCATTCTTGGCACATGCTTAAGACTACTGACTACTCACCCGTCCAAGACTTTGTTCTAAAATCAGTGAACAGGTAACAAACATTACATGAGGTAGAAATGATGAAACATTATACTACAAATGAAATAAAGGACAAATAAACTAATTACAATGCAGAGACCTTAACTGGATCCTGATTTCAACAATCTGAAAAATACACATAAACATATATATGACAATCGGGGAAATTCGAACACCACTTGGATGTTTGATCATACTGATGAATTACTGTTATCTTTAAGAGCAATAATAGCATTGTGCTAGTTTTTTAAAGAAATATGCTTATCCTTCACAGGTACATTACACAAATATTTATGTGTTAAATTATATGATGAATGGGGTTTCCTTCAAAATAATGGAGTAGAGACAGTAAGTAGAGCTATAAATGAAACAAGATTTGCCCTAAGTTGAAAACTACTGGAAGTTCAGTGTCAGGTACGTGGCAATTTATTTCACTTGTCTTTATATTTAAGACTGCCACAAATTTTGAAGAGAATTTCAAATGGGTATTCCAAAAACATTTTGCATATCTGAAATATTCCTAATGTGCATAAATGTGAATTTTTAAAAACGCATCAGAATAAAAATTTAACTGCACACTCTTACTTAATAATATAATTTAAAGTTACATTTTATATATTAATTAAAAATTCTTTAAAACCTAAAGAAACAGAGAGGGAGAAGAGACAAGAAAGTAGATGAATCTACAGCAGAATAATAGCAGTAATTAGGACTGAACTCACCTTCATAATACTTTGTGCCTCTTACAGCACCTATTACAGTGTGCCTTGAATTGCTATTTTAATAACCCCAATTAGATGGTAAGCCCTTGATAGCAGGAACTAAGCCTAACAAAGAAGATAGAACCCTGATAATCACCTAATCAACTGAGGATAATGAGGAAAATTCTGCTGCAACTTCTAGCACCTCGCTGGAGCAAAGCTGACTGGGTAAGCTGGTGATTCTCTGCTCCCTCCCTCTGTACACCCTGTGGGACCCACCTAGTAACCCAGGCTAGCACAAGGGAGACAAACACTTCAAAGACAGAAGAGCACTACTGCTCAGTTAAGGATGCATGAACAGCCGCACTCTCCAATACAGAAGCCACTAGCCACAAGTAGCTGTTTACGTTTAAATTAATTAAAATTATAAATCAAAACCACAATATCACCTCACTTGTCAGAATGGCTAAAATCAAAAACACAAGAAACAATAAGGTTGACAAGGACATGGAGAAAAAGGAACGCTTGTTCACTGTTGGTGGGACAGCAAACTGGTGCAGCCACTGTAGAAAACAGTATGGAGGTTCCTCAAAAAGTTAAAAATAGAATTACCATATAATCCAGTAACTCCATTACTGGGTATTTACCCAAAGAACATGAAAACAGTAATTCAAAAAGATATATGCATCCCTATGTTTATTACAGCATTATTTACAATAGCCAAACTACGGAAGCAACCTAAATGTCCATCAATAGATGAACACATAGAGAAGATGTGATATATATCACATATATATTATATACCACATAACATATATACGTGTGTGTGTGTGTGTAATGGAATATTATTCAGCCATAAAAAAGAATGAAATCCTGCCATTTGCAACAACATGGATGAATCTAGAGAATATAATGCTAAGCAAAATAAGTCAGTAGAGAAAGACAAATACCATATGATTTCACTCATATGTGGAATTTAAGAAACAAAGCAAATGAACAAAGAGGAAAAAAAGTGCGACAAACCAAGAAACAGACTCTCAACTATAGAGAACAAACTGATGGTTACCAGAGGGGAAGTGGGTGGGGGGCTGGGTGAAATAGGTGATGGGGATTAAGAGTACAGTTAACAAGATGAGCACTGAGTCATGTATAGAATTGCTGAATCACTATACTGTATACCTGAAACTAATATAACACTGTATGTTAACTATACTGGATTTAAAAGAAAATAATATTTAAATATTTAAATTAATTAAAAATAATTTACTAAAATTTGAGTACCTCAATCAAACTAGCCTCATTTGAAGTGCTCAAGAGCCATACATAGCTAGTGATTATCATACTGGACAGCGTAGATATAGGACATTTCCAAGTTCTATGGGACAGCATTGGTCTAGAGTTTAGAATTTAACTGAATTGGAATTTAATCTAGAATACTACGCACATCTGTCTTAGATACATGAATGCCTGCAATGGGGACAGAGAACCAGGCCACCAGTATGGCTTGTGTTCAAGGACAGAAAGGAAATGAGTAATTCTAGAACCTACAAAAGTACTGTGGTTCCCACAAAGAAAAAGAAAGCAGAATCATAATGATTTGGTATTACACCAGCATTCAACAGAGACCAGAGCTCAAGGATAAAGAATAAAGATGAATAAAACACCCCACTCTGGAAAGCAGAGCTTAAAATGTCTGGGGTACACAGAGAGATGGGAGAAGGGCTTTCCTCCCTTCAATCCAAACAGGTATAGTCTCTAAGACTCCACCTGAGACAGTAGTAGAAAAGAAAAACCTTAAGCTCTGAGGGAAGGGACACTGCCCTTCCCACAAGAGGTTATATTACAGTCCTGGAGAAGCCTGTAAGAGCAAAAGCCTAAGAAAACAAGGATGACAATTTCAATAATTTCTAGGGAGACAGTTTATACTGCTGAAGAAACAAGTTTCTCCATTTCCTAAGTTAATGGGAAAAAGAAGTAATCTGGGAAAGCATCCTGAGTAACAAAATATTTTTGAAAAAGAAATCAAGGAACTGAAAGAGTCTTTGACCCATATAAAATTTCTAACCAAAATCAAAATTTAGTTGAGTCATGGAGCACATTAAGTGCAGTCCACAGCCCCAGATAAAGACTTCATGAAGGCATGAACTCAACATAGGATTCTCAATTGGGACAAATATGGCAAACCTACACATACATGTAAGTAATAAATCTAACTAGGAATAGTAAGTTCTAACTAGAAATACTAAATAATGATCATCACATGATGCAACATTCATTAAAGAATAGATTTTTAAAAGAGGAACTTTTTAAAATGTAATTATCCTACTGAATGTTCTTTTGGGAAAATGCCTAATGTGACCACATATTCTAAGGAACTACTGCAGACAAGTGCTATCCCAAATGCAAATCACAGTGAGCGGAGTTTTACATCTATAAGCTAGAAATATACTCTTTCATTTTAAAGCTCCGATTTTGACAATGATTCTACTGAGAAACATCACAGTCAGTGAGGTTGAAGTGGACAGTTCAACCACAGACTGTCCATCTCCTCTTGCTATAGCAGCAGGTTGGCAATTTCTGAGAACATTCAGAGATCACCTATGTGTTCTATTAGTACATATGACTTATATATGAATTTTTAACTGTACCTATGCTTTTTAAGTTCTACATGTACTCTATTCTGCATTATGCACTTTGTTTTTCTATACAATTCAACAAAATAATATTTTCATTGTATACCTAATATGTATAAAACTTTTTTTATATATACATTTAAAACATTCATAAGCCATTTATCTACTGCAGTATTTCTCTGGTCCTGTGGTTACACTGACATCTTGTGGCATTAGGAAAGAAACTAGACTGCAATGACAAGGGATTTCTCTCCCTTTCTCTCTCTTTTTTTATTTTTTTATTTTTTGGCTAAGTTATTCGATATGGATTCAGCGTTTATGTTTTTCCAAGGCTTTATCTATACCCAAGATAGCAAAACTATTAAAATACTATACTAACTCCAATGACAGCAAACATTAGTTACTATCAGTGACATTCTTGAAACAATTCACTTTGGTAACCTGACTGGGAAGGATGTAGAATTATTTCAAGAACATCACTGGATAAGTAGGACTGCCCACAGTTATTTATCTCATAATTAAAGTTTATAATTGGAATGGTTATAAAGTAAGACTTTCCTGTCAAGGATAAAGGCATCATTTCAAACCATTTTCTCTATATATTTGGATAGAGTCCCACACTGTGTCTTGGCCATGAATGTTTAGTTTGAAGTATTGTATTGATATTTAGGAAAGTTTTTAAATATTTAGAAAAATTAAGAAAAAATGTAACTATGAATTACATTTCTTTCTTATCAAGTACCTCATGTCTACCCAATGACTAACAAGCTTAAAGATGTATACTAATGGGAAAAACCATGGCCTCGTGGGCAAAATCCATTAATGTTAGGAATATAACAAAAAAGTTGTGATCAATACCCCAATCTAATTCTACATGTTGCCACTGACAGGTCTCATCATTTCTGATAAAAAGAGAGAATTCTTTTTTTTTTTTTCTAAAGGGGGGGCTTGGGGCAGAGGGAGAGAGAGAATCCCAAGCAGGCTTTACACCAAACGAGGAGCATGACGTGAGGCTTGATCCCACAACCCCGAGATTACAACCCAAGCCAAAATCAAGAGTCAGGCGCCTAACCAAATGAGCCACCCAGGCACCCCCAGAAAGAGAGAATTCTAATGGCCAGTTAGACACTGGTGACTATAGCCAGAAAAAGACATCTTTCAATCACATGAAAGTCTTAGACAAAACCCTGAAATTTTACCATCTTATTATATATTATTTTTTCATATGTCTCCTCAGCAACAGAATCAAGACCAACATTTGATTCAGATAGCATACCCCTAAATTTATATCTTCTAGAGCTCTAACACTGAATTCTACCACCTTACGTAATTATCCAATTCACATTTTTGAAACATTCATATAACAGTATTCTCCTTATAGAAAAACCACCTCTGTAAGTATGCTCTCCATGTTAGGGCTTAGAGAAATAAATCATTACACTGAAGAGTCCCTATCAGAGAAAAAGTATATAGCAAACTATCCTTCATCCCAGGGGCTCCTATTTATATAGAAGCAACACTTCTATTTTAGCATACTAACCAGTGAAGATCATTTACAATTAATTGACCAATGGTAATAGTAATTATGAAGAATGAACAGACAACTGCATTAACTATGTATGCAATGATCCAGTTTGACAGCCACACATCCATAATGTACAGCAGTGATACTCAATATTGTTCATAAACTGGCTGTCAATCTGCAAGCTGTCCCCAGTTCTCAACAAGGTAAGAAGATTTGACCAGAATGTAAATCAATTATGTCCCTAAGCACACTGTTTAGTTCCACTGACATTTTTCTTAAAGTGAGACTTCTCATTATAATAAAGGAAGCACTGCACTGATTTACATTCTGGCTTAAGCACCTTATATCAACAAACTGACATTTTGTGTAGCACTGCTCTACAGTATCTAAAGAGAACAGAGATTGCACTATATGGGTGGGGTGGGTGTTGAGGGGAAGCCCATCTAGGTCTATCTCTACCATATACTAGAATATTACATCATTGCAAAATACTGAAATCAAGAATTTTTGTTCTACTTTAAAAATTAATATGGACTTCCAATTTTACTACTGGGCCATAAAGTAAGCATTTTCCCTTACTCTTCTTAGAAAGCATCCAAAAGCAATTAATCCAAAATCAGCAAAGAAAATAAGAAATAAAAACACACTCTCCATTTTTAGCAAAACCGGATCCAGCTAAAACTCCAGACCAAAAACAGGTATAAGAGCTTCCTAAAGAAAGGAGGTCAATCCTGGGTACTTAAGGGAGGAAGGGGAGAGATGTCTCAGCTGTACATCTCAGAAAGAGCTAGCAAAGTAAACTCCTCAAAGGTGAGAGGCTCACTCTGAGTTGCAAAACATAAATTCCCAGCAGTGGGATAGGATTCATGGGCCGTCAACAGAACATCCTGGACCCAGTTGAAATCTGAAAGTCAGAAGAACAGGGTCTAACCAGGAATCACACAAAGAAACTACATTTGTAATCGTAGTCTGTTTTTGCTTCCATAGAAGGGAAGCTGCATTGCAAAAACCCCACAACTGCCGCCTGTGCCCAGTGACTGGTAAAATAGCTAAATGAACTCAACAACCAAAAACCCTAACTAGGGTTTTTGGAACACTAGCTAGTCTGGAATGTGGCTCTAGCTCCTTCCTATTAAAAATCTCCTAAAAATAACTGACCACGCAAAAACTCACATTTCCAGATGAGTTATCACAAAGGAACAAGCACAAATCCATACAAAGTTACGAAAAAAAAAAAGGAAGAAAATTAAAGGAAAAACTATTAGTAGCCCAAAAACAAAACAAAACCAAACAAAACAAACCCTCTTATCATAAAAATATTGCCACAAAGTAATGAAAATTGTAGCTAAAACTTTTGCTGTAATAAAAAAACGTTAAAGAGAAAAAGCATAACACTGACATATAGGAGCTCAGGTAAAAGATGTCTAGATGATAGGAAATTATGTAACATAAACTTGAACAATTTAGAAAAGACCTGGAAAAAAATGAAACAATCATATGAATGCTGTTGAAACTGGAAAAAATGCTACAGGGAATAGACATTTCTGAAAATGAACACAGAGGATTAAAAAAAAAGGAAAAGGAAAGTAAAAAATTTTTAAGAGGGGGTTAGAGAGGAAATAATAGATGTAAAAAACAGGATATCCAACATATGAATAACTGGAGCCCAAAAAGACCATCACAGAAACAGGAGAGACAAATATTTGAAGATGTAATTCCAAAAAGATTTACTAAAATCATAAAATAAAGAAAAACTAAATCTATATATTGAAGGAGCACCTGGCTGGCTCAGTCAGAAGAGTGTGTGACTCTTGATGTCCAGGTTGCGGGTCTGAGCCCCAAGTTAGGTGTAGAGATAGATAGATAGATAGATAGATAGATAGATAGATAGATAGATAGATAACAGATAAATCTATTGAAAGGGTACACCATGTCTCAGAAAAAAATTGATCCAGAAAAGACATGCAAAAATATTGTCACAAGAAAAAAGAAAAGAAAATCAGGCAGGCCTCCAACTTCAACTCTAGAACAGAAAAGATTACTATTAAAAGAACTTCCTAATGAAAGCATGACCCAAGGATTAAACACTTAAGCAAACTGCTGTCCAAATACAAAATCACTATTCAATTATGAACATGCAAAACTCAAGGAACATTATTTCCATAGGTCCTTTCAGAGGACTCTATTAAAGGAAGAATTCAGTTAGCCAAGCAAAGCTGAAAAAGCCATGGTAAAGTAACTGGTGACAAACTTCTAAGCTATTTAACTGGTAACAAACTTCTAAGCTATTTAACCATAGAACTAAGAACTAAGAATAAAATTAGAAGGAAATTAGGATGCCAGAACAGGATTTAAAGTGTTATTACCACTAACCTGCAAATATGATACAACTAACAAAAGTTAGGAAGGGAAGAGAAGAAAAAAAAGTTATATAAGGACAATTTAAGGATAAATATTTCCTCATCTTTAAAAGTTGGCAGTTCAGATCTATTGAATCATGACTTATAAAATGACAGATTACATAAATAGATACATATATACAGATACATAAATAGATTAACTGTATGAAGGTAAACATAAGATAATAAATATCCTAGTTTCATAATTGCTTAAGAAACAAGATATTGTCTATGTTTTACATAGAAGAGTGTGATATAAAATAATAAAAGTTACATCAAGAAACATAAAACTAGGGGTGCCTCGCTGGCTCAGTTGCTAGAGCATGTGACTCTTGATCTCGGGGTTGTGGGTTCAAGCCCCACACTGGGTGCAGAGGTGTAGAGATTACTTAAAAAAGTAAAATCTTTAAAAAAAAAAAGAAGAAGAAGAAGAAGAAGAAGAAGAAGAAGAAAGAAAGCACCTGGGTAGTAGGTTAAACGTCTGACTCTTGGTTTCAGCTCAGGCCATGATCTCAGGGTCCTGGGATCGAAACCCATGTCAGGCAGGGAGTCTGCCTAAAGATTCTCTCCCTCTGACCCTCCCACCATGCACGCATGATCACATTCTCTTTGCCTAAATTAATAAATAAATCTTTAAAAAAAAAAGGAAACGAACAGAAATTAACATTTTTAAAATATAACTTTTTGGTGAATACCATACTTTTGATCTGGGAAAACTCAAACTTAATTTTCAAGAATATGCCCTCAAGTAAAAATGCTCACGTTACAATCCCTGAAGATGAAAATTAATCTCTGTTGAAAAATCTAAAAATAACTCCAATATAAAGTTTAATTAACATAACACATATTATATATATGAATTAGAAACCTCAAAATTGGTAGCACCTCAAAAATTAGCCCTATCAATTATGACCGACTCATGAAAATACTAGTGAAAAGTGAAATATGTTGTGATTTGTTCAATTCTGGAATATATCAGTGGAGTCAGAGTTAAAGGATATGCCACATGAGTTCAAGTATGACACATTTCACAAATACTGAAATAGGCAGCCTCACATAACACTTTATAAAACACTTTGTTCTTATTAAGCATTCCTGCTATATTTAACACTAAAGGTTACACAGAGTAAGCAGACACAGAAGAACAAAAAATGGAAAATAATCAATCAAAAGCCAGAACTTTGGGGCGCCTGGGTAGCGCAGTCGTTAAGCGTCTGCCTTCGGCTCAGGGCGTGATCCCGGCGTTATGGGATCGAGCCCCACATCAGGCTCCTCCGCTATGAGCCTGCTTCTTCCTCTCCCCCTGCTGTGTTCCCTCTCTCGCTGGCTGTCTCTATCGCTGTCAAATAAATAAATAAAATCTTAAAAAAAAAAAAAAAAAGCCAGAACTTTATGCTATGTGGTTCCCATAAACACTGTTCTATGAAGTCACATTGGGTTGGATTCAAGCCTCCAATTTATCAGTGTTGTTTTATAAATAGCAAAATAAAAAGAATCCACTATATTTATAAATAAGGATACTCTTATTTCCAAAGCAATCAGACAAATCTATCCTTAGACTATTTACTATGTATGTATTTATGAAGCAAGAAAAGGGAGTGGGGAGAGAAGGCAAGAGTAAAAAAAAGAAACAAGGGGGCAGACTCTTTGATAAAATATGAACCTTAAACTGCATGTTAACAAAAAGATGTTCAAGGGCAATTTTCACATGGAAAGAGAAGTTTCCTGAGTTTCCCTTCTTGTGAGGTTTTCTTATTTTGATTCTTACTGCCATCAAACGGAAAAGTTTCCTTTTGAACTCATTTTTATAAAAATCTTGATGGGGGCACTTGGATAGCTCAGTCCGTTAAGAGTTCAACTCTTGATCTCAGATCAGGCCTTGATCTCAGGGTTGTGAGATCAAGCCCCACATTGGGCTCCATGCTGGGCATGCAGCTTATTTTTTAAAAAATTAAAAATTAAAAAATAAATATCTTGACGAATTCTGTGTAGAAAATATGTTCTCATCATAAATGGTGGCATAGTATATTTTCTCTCCGCATATAGCCTTCACTTCAGTCATATTCAAACGTCACTGATGTCAATGACTTTTCTAAGTCACCTAGCAAGTTTCCATAGTTCTATATTTATTTTCTACCCCTTAATCCTCCAAGTTTATATTTATAGCCTCCAGCAACAGTCTAGGTGGTAACTGAGCCACCAGGACAGGTACGACAACATATATGGGAATGTAGCTTCCCTTGTGAGGAGAGGAAAATGTACTTCAATACTTCAAAGTTTTAGCAAAGAACAGCTTTGGAAGAGAACTCAAAAGATTGGGACAAAAGCTACACAAGATGGGCAGTCCCCCTTTCTCACTTTAAGTTCAGCTGGTCCAGCCACTCTGTTCGAGACATTATCATCTATAGTTTGTTGCAAACTTTGAGGTGTCCTAGATTTTGTTTCTATAAAAGAATCTCTTCCATTATAGACTGAAACATGGATGATTATGGTTATTTAAATATTTATACAGGTAAGCAAAGCAGATTGCTGAAGTTTGTCGTATTATTTACGGGGCAAGCAGACGCTGGTGCACGGATCACCTAAGTGAAGAGTCATATGTCCATCTCTTGACCCTGTTGTTCTTGCAAAAGCTGAAGGTATACTTTCCCTTTTTAAAGAAATACTCTACTTCCAAACAAGGGCCTAATACAATAGATGCTGTACTTGAGCACATAAAAGTACCACATCTTCAAGAGGTTAACTGCCTTGCTTGAGTCAAATTATTTTTTGTATTAGCCAATATAAAGCATAATTAGGTCAGTCAGTTTGCTGCCAAAGAAACTAAATAAATCCTGTTACTAAAAATAAGTGATTTAAAGTTATTCACTGGTTTGAATTATCTTAGCAACTGTTCTTTCAGTAACATAAAAAATTACAAGTTAACTATATCCTAAAATAGAAATCACAAAAACTGCATCTCTAATTTTCTCCAAACACTTATATAAGTAAGCAGAATACTGAATTTCATAAATGGGACTATTATATTTTGAAACTGTAAACTAAATTACCACACTAGCATTTCTCAAATTGTTCCATGGAATGTTAATGTTCTCTGAGATTTTTCTAAGTGTTCCACGAAGAAAAAGATGATTATGGTCAAATACACCTCAAAATGCTGGGTTAAAGTTAAAACAGGTATTGTTTTATAACAAGTCTGAGACACGCTTTCCCTCACCAAACAATTTACTAAATGCCACCATATACCAGGCCCTTATCTGGGTTTGGAGGTTACAACAGTGAACAAGAGAAATAAAATGCCTGCTCTCATGGAGCATTCTTAGTAGTGGAGAGGACAGTCAACTAACAAAAAAGCAAATAAATACAATACAGCCAGTGAGAAGAGCTATGAATACATGAAAATGGGATAACAGAGGGCAGAAGATACTTCTCTCTAGATGGACACATTAAGCTACAGAGCTAATGTTTTTTGTTTCCTCAATTAGGGAATACAGTACACAGTATCTCCCAAACACAAGTTTATCACGAACCCTTTTGTCAATGAACAACTATTAATTCTATTAATAGCTCATCAAATCAATTCTAGAGGGGCATCTGGGTGGCTCAGGTGTTAAGCATCTGCCGTTGGCTCAGGTCATGATCCCAGGGTCCTGGATCAAGCCCCATGTCAGGCTCGGGGCTCTGCTGGGAGCCTGCTTCTCCCTCTCCCACTCCCCCTGAGTATGTTCCCTCTGTCACTGGCTGTCTCTCTATCTCTGTCAAATAAATAAATAAAACCTTAAAAAAAATATCAATTCAAAAAGTACTCGTCTAACCAATATGCAGACAACAGCAGGATCAAGACTCAAATATAGCTCTTCTGATCCTAAATACAGTGGTTTTGTATCCTCTTCATCTATACAAACAGAAATAATAATAGTACGTATTTCAGAATCGTCGTGAAAATTATGACGTCAGCTAATTCATGTAAAACACCTGACAGAGGGTATGGTATATACTCTGCTCAATAAATGTTATAGTTACTATTAATACAGTTACTATGCACATCTTCCTCTGTTATCCCAAGGGGACTAATATTGCCTTCTTTTAATATCTTGAACACTTTATTTCTACCTCTTTTACAGGACATAATTAATTTCATTCACTCCTCTATATGGTAGATTTCTTAAAGACAGCAACCCAAACAGACTGCGCACGGCTAGGCCACAATGAAAACTTACTATGTAGTTGTGTACACAATATCCAAAGTGGGTTAAATGTGCATGTGAAAAAAAAAAAACCTTATATAAAAAAGCAATCTCCCCTCAAGGAAACACGAACCATATTACAGCAAGGCTTCCATGAAACATCTTCGTAATTATGCATTTTACCTATTCAAAATACTTTCATATATTAACATCACCAGTAATGGGTCATATTCTTCCTGATAAGATATACTAAGATACCATTTCATTTCTTTGATATTCCTGCCAAAAATGCATAACCAGAATTTTATCAAGAAAAAACATCAGACAAACCCAAACTGGAAAACACTGTACAAAATAAATGACCTGAACCCTTCAAAAATGCTAAAATAAAAAAAAAAAGTTAAACTCATAAAAGATAAAGAGTGAAAATCTGTTCCTAATTACAGGAGGCTAAAGGGACATGAGACATAACAGCTAAATTTAACAAATGATCCTGGACTAACGAATTTTGTTATTGTTGTTACAAAGGACATTAGTGGAACAACTGGCAAAATTGATTAGGAACTGGAGATTAAATAACAAATCTGTATCAATGTTAACTTCCTGATTTTGATCAGGATTTTGATTATATGACAGTCATATAAGACAATTTCATTGCTTTTAGGAAACTCATACTGCAGTATTTATAGGTAAAGAAGCATTATGTCTACAATTTAATCTCAAAGGGTTCAGAAAAATACACAAATAAATACAGAGAAAGAAAGAAAATCATGATGTGAACACAGCAAAAGAACAAGATTTGGGTGAAAAGTACTCTAAGAGTCCTTTGTACTATGAAAACATTTCCAAAAGTCTGAAATTATTTCAAAACGAAAGGTCTAAATACAAAAGTAATGGGTGACAAAAAGGAAAGATGGCAAATAATCACATGAAAAGATGTTCAACATCATTAGCAACCAGGAAAAGTGCCAACTAAAACCACAATGAGACGTCACTAAAAGCAAAAAAGAAAAATTTGTCAATACTAATTGTTGCTGAGCAGGTGGGGCAACTGAAGCTACCAAACATTACTGGAGGGAGGGAATGCAAACTGTATAGTCACTTTTTAAGAAACTTCAGAATTGTTTTACAAAGTTAAACATACACTTACCACATGCCTCAACAATCCTAGGCATTAATACAAGAGAAATTAAAACTTACATTCATACAAAATCTGCATGCAAATGTTTGTAGCAATTTATTCATAATCACCAAATACTGAAAACAACTCAAATGTCTATCAACCAGTAAATGGATAAATTGTGGTACATTCATATCATGGAATTCTACTTCGCAACAAAAAGGAATGAATTCTTGATAATACGACATGTATGAATCCCTAAAGCATTATGCTAAATGAAAGAAGTCAGCCTCAAAGGTTACTTGTTGTATTATTCTATATATATTTATGACATTTTGCAAAAAAGCAAAACATAGGAAGAAAAAATAGATCAGTGGTTGTTAGAAAGAAGGCTGATTAAAAATAGGCAGCATGAAATTAAAATAACATGATGGAATTTGGGGGGCTGGGAAGCGATGGGACTGTTCTGTGTCTTGACTATTACTGTCATTACACAATTTTATGCACAAATCAAAACTCACAGAACTATATACTAAAAAGAATAACTTTTACTATATATAAATTTTAAGTATACATTATACTCAAAAGAAATAAAGTACTTTCATTGGCACCTCATTTTATTCTCAGTCCAATAAAAACAATGTAGTTACTATACTCTCATTTTACAAGTGAGGAAACTAAAGTACAGCAAGTAAGTGTACATACAAATTACATATGGTAGGACCAAAATTGTAGTCCAGATATACTGATGCTACACAAATGTTTTATTCTCTTAATTTTCTCATGTTCCACTAAACTTTATGGGCCACAATGTCCCTAAAGACAAAAAGGATCAAAGGGAGGAAAAATAGGATCAAGGGCAGGAAGAGAAGAAAAAAAGGTAGTGGAAGTGTGCCCTTTAGAATTTGACCTTTGTCCTTAAGGAAATTAAAAATAGTCCATAATTGAACACGTCTGAATAGTGATCTATATAGGCAACAAATTAACTGGCATTAAAGGATTAACTGGTGATTTCTTCCATAAAACCTCAAATTCTTAATACAAAGATAAAGCAAAAGCAAACAAAACATTCACAGGTAACCTTGTAACTACTGCCGCAATTTAAGCTAGCCAAAGTCTTCAGAACAATACTGAGAACAACAATGATGGTGACTACAATTCAGAACAGATTTTACAACTTTAAATAAATGTTTAAAAATATTTCCAGATGCTAACACCCAAGGGTGGAAAACAATAGGGATACCTTTTCGGTTTCAAAATCGAAGAAATGGCAATTATAATTGTTTGCAAAGGAAAACACTGTAAGTACAACAGCTTGGGGGAAAATTAAGTTTAGTTTCTTTAACAAAAAATAAAAATAAAAAATAAACAATTACATCTGTACCAAAAATAGCATACTTCACCTAAAAACAGTGGCGTGGTTTCCTCTAATGTAGTTGCGTTAGGATCTGCCCCAGCTTCTAAAAGAATCTGTACAATCTTCCAATGTCCTTGACTTGCAGCAAGATGTAATGCACAGAAGCCCTCAAAAGTCTTTGTCTTAATGTAGTTTTCAGATGAATCTATGTAAAAATAAAAAAATGTTAACTGGGAAATATTGCTGCTATTTCTTGTGATTAAAAAGCAAAGATTCCAAGGAGAATTTAATTAAATATTTAAATATAATTATAAATGGGAGGTCTGAGTTTAAAACTCTCTAGAAAATCAAGAAAAAAGTTCTACAGGGGTCATGGTATGAAAAGCTCTCTGGTATTCTTAACATACAAATTCTGCCCGCAAACTCATTTTCTATTCTCTAATTTTTGGTGGGTAGGGGAAGGGGGGTGGCAGGAGTTGAAAGGTAACACAAAAGCAAGATGTGAAGAGGATGTAGCACCAAATATTTGCTTAAGCAAGATATACTGAAACATTAATAAATTTGATTTTTTTTAATTTCTAAGTTTCTATGGGAGAAATTGGTCTCATCTCAAGCATTACCTTCTTGTACTCAACTAGTAAAATGAAGGTAGTTTAAAATACTCCTTTACTAACCTAAGACTACAGTCTAATAGTTAATGAAGATTGCATTTCTAAAATAAAATGCACTCCAAAGAAATCAAACATACAACTTCTAAGAAACTTATGAATTAATTTACCTTAAGGTTTTCGGGGTTTATTGTTATGAAAATCTCACAGTTCTGGTAACATTATAATTATGTAAATAATGTCTACATTAAAATTTTGTAACTCCACAGCAAAATAGAATATTGAAGTCACCTTGAGGCTATAAAGTCACTTTGAAAAGTGATTTCCTTACCTTTACTCCCAAAACAATAAAATTCTAAACCCACAATAAAAGAATGGTCTGTTAAGGTGAATGGTGAAGGCATTTTGAGGCTATAAAATTTTTTTTTAAACTTTAAGCAATGTTTTCTTGAAACACCAGGCTTAAAACTAATGCTCCTGACTAAAATAATCATCTGTTTTAAGTAATTCTTATAACGTAACTCACTGATGAAATTGGCAAAAATATAATAATATTCAAATAACAGCTTGTAAGCATACTTTTTTAAAAAGCCCAAACTTTACATATGCTCAACTAAATCGCAAGATAGAACAGTTATATTTTTAATGTTTGTATCACAAAAACAGTGTCTCCCAGATTAGTGAGAAACTAATATTCAGATATCCACAAAACTATAAGGTTAAGACAAAAACTAGGAACACAAAGATATATATATAGATACACAGAGAGCTCCAAATGGGAAATCTGAATATTACAAAGATGCTCATTCTTCCCAAAATAATTAATAAATTTATTATAATTCTAATCAAAATGCCAAAAGAGCTGGCTGTTGTTTGGTTAGCTGGTTTACTTGGTAAAGTGACCGAAGTTCATAGGGGTAGGGGAGGGCAGATAAGAATAAAAAAGAAGTTAGAAAAATAAAGAAAGCAAGTACTGAGAGGAGACTAGACTTACTCTATATACTAAACCGGGCCTTAAAGTTAGAATAAGTAAAATAATGTGGCATTGACACAAGGGCAGAGGAGGGTACCCATGAGGGAGAGGAGGAGGAGGAGCCAGCAGAAGCAAAAAGAGGCAAAGAGATGATGGCTGAACGGTAGCCAACCTAGGCCAATGTTGGGTCAGATGCTGAGGAACCTTCTTTTAGAAAAGAAGGATGTTCTCTTCCACTGGGAAAGAAGAAAAAGAGATAAGGCTTAATCCTAGCCATTTAAAATACTATACGGCACACAGAGTGAACCTTACCTAATGTATGCAATTAAAAAAAAAACAAAAACCAACCAGGAAGGGGCAGTGGGGAAATCTCAGGATAGAATGGGGGCTGTGACAAAAGCATCTAACTGGATTACAAATGGATGACGCTTTAGAAAATGGTTTCATCGTGACTAGAAACCGTAAGGCTAAAGACAAAAGGAGTGTACATACGCACTACAGTCTAGTTGGTAAAGTTGTTTTTCATAGGGAAAAAGATTAACAATTCTGAAACCACTATATGTGTACAATAAATCGGATAAGCAAATGAATGTATGGTAGCTAGTGATGGTCTCACTTTTGGAAAGGGAGGTTACAGAGAAGTAAAGGAAGAAGGCTAGAATGAACCACGATACGGGATTAGAATCCAGACATCAGTATGAACTTGTATTTAGCTGTAATACAGATACAGATGGACAGACAGAAATACTTTTAAGTATGTGTATATACAGGGGTCATAATAAATACATTTCCTAGCTCTGTCTGCTAAAGGGGCTTAAAAATAAAGACGTGCCAGGAGCCATAAGCACACTCAGTGCCCAGATCTTAATTTTGAGTACCATTCTCCAATAAAAGGAACCAGGGCTCTTAAGAAAATGGCTGATTCTAGGGCTGGCACAAAGAATATACAAAATGAGCCTGGAACATCTTCCAGGTTCAGCAAGTTTAAAAAGTGCTCAAAAAAACAAAACATGGAGAGGGGAGTGTGGGGGGCGGGGGAGGGGGTGCCTGGGTGGCTCAGATGGTTAAGCGTCTGCCTTTGGCACAGGTCATGATCCCAGGGTCCTGGGATGCAGCCTTTTCTCAGGCTCCCTGCTCAGCAGGGAGTCTGCCTCTCCCTCTGCCCCTCCCCCTGCTCCTTCTCAATCTCTCTCTCTCACTGTCTCATTCTCAAATAAATAAAATCTTTAAAAAAATAAAAACATGGGGGCATGTCAATGAAACACAAGAGCCAATCTGAAATGGCATTCAACGACAAAAGCTAGAACAATCTGAGCAATAAAATAAGTAACATCATATTCAATAATAACCCAATATATAAAATTAATACATGAGTCCTGGCAGATATAAATGATTGAATAAATGGAAGACAGGAGATATTCTAAATATCAGAAAAATTCCATATAATTTATGTAGATACACCCCCCTCAAGGAAGGGAGCTGAATTCCCACCTGAGTGAGGACCACCCTTAGTGATTTGTGCACACACCCATCTTAGGGAAGGGAAACAAAAACACCTGTGCAATTACCTACGAAATAAAAAAAACGCACTTCTCAGGACAAAAAACAGTGAAGTCAGTTAACTACTGAATTGAGATCTGAAAAGATTTTACCTAAAGAAAAAATAGATACATTTAAGTAGCTAACTCTAAAACCACTGGACCAGGAAACTAACATGGTTTGGCAAACATAATGGATTTGGAGTTAGAAGATTTGGGCTGCAATCCTGGCTCCACCAATTCTATTTGGATTACCGTTTGGGTAAATGACTCAAACTCTCTGAAGCACAGGTTCCGAAACAGTAAAACAGATAAAACAGCTGGCCTAAACCCTCACAGGGGTTCAACAGAATTACAATACTTATGTACTGGCACAGTTGTTAGAAATTTGGGAAAGTCTCCAAAACACCATTTTAAAGATTTGTTTATTTGAGGGGCGCCTGGATGGCTCAGTCAGTTGAGCAGCTGCCTTCGGCTCAGGTCATGATCCCAGGGCCCTGGGATCGGGCTTCCTGCTCAGCAGGGAGCCTGCTTTTCCCTCTCCCTCTGCCTGCTGCTTCCTTCCCCTACTTGTGCTTGCTCTCTGTCAAATAAATAAATAAAATCTTTATTAAAAAAAAATACTTGTTAGTGATATGCTACAATTAAGTACAAGACTTAAAGTGACCTTTAGTCGGTAAGTGGTTTAATACTGAATTGCATGATTAACTGCCACTGAAGATTATTGTCCTCCAAGATGAATAGATGCATGAAATCTCAGTATCTATTATATAAACTTCCAATACAGGAAAGAAGACAAGCAAATTTGTTATTTATATTAATACTTTAAATAGAAAGTTAAAGTGAAAAACTATACATGCATATTAAATTTCTAAGTAATCCATACCACAATTGAACGCTCTTCTCCAACTTGAATGAGAAGACCATGTATGATTCTTAGGCTAGATTCTGGATCTAAACTGAAGAGACAGTAAATCAAAACCTTTCTAAATATCTAAGATGCTTCCATTCTTTTTGTGTAGGCCTGAGCACTTTCATAACTTTAGTACACTAATAAAAGGCATGTTTTAAGAATCTCTGGCCGTTCACTAATATTAAATGAAGTTCAAGGAGACAGAAATTATATAATAAAAGACACTTTAATGTATACCATATGTATATCAGCAGAGCTACAAAGGACAAGAGAGTTATGAATTAAATAAAACACAGGTATAGCAAGTATAAAGAATAACAGCAATGTCAAACTTGCTTTGGAAACTTCTAAGATTAACCCATAATACCGAGTTAACTGGTACAGATATAAAGATATCACTATCACCAATAAGCAGAAAAGATCTTACTTCACTCCTCAAGACTAAAACCCTCTGTACTTCATCATCATTTTAAAATACATCCTCACATGTAGCTGTAGGCTAGCTAGACCTTTTACAAAGTAGTCAGCTACCATTCCTCACTGGTCAATGTTCCTGAACTTGAGTCATCCAGATGAGTTTAAATTGTAATCTTTTTAAAAGGGAGGGAATCTAGGGACACTAGGGTGGCTCAGTCAGTTAAGCATCTGCCTTCAGCTCACATCATGATCCCAGGGTCCTGGCATCAAGTCCCACACTGGGCTCCTTAATCAACAGGGAGCGTGCTTTTCCCTCTGCCTGCTGCTCCCCCTGATTGTGCACTCTCTCTCTGACAAATAAATAAAATCTTTTTTTTAATTAAATAAACAAATATTAAATAAAATAAAAATAAAAGTATGGACTGAATAAAGTAGGGACTTTAGTTAATTTACAAAAGGGAAGATGGGCCATAAGAACACATAAAACATTTTTTAAAGTGACCAATAGGCTATATAGCCTTTCTGCCTCATTCTGATTTTTTTCTAGTTAGTGAATTAAATAATCAGATCCGATAGAATTTTGGACATTAGTTCCAACTACAGAGAACAACCAAAGTCATGGAAGACTGAGACCAAAATGTCACCTCCTCCAAAAACAAGTCATACAGCTGCTTCCTAGTCTCTGCACACCCTACTTTCTAATCCTTGTGTAAAAACTACGTGTAAACCAGATTTATCTGAAGTTTATTTCATAACAGTGAACTCTAATAAAAATACAGTGAGAACATTTTATTTGACCATTTATATCAACTATTCACATAATTAACTATGTGTGGCTATCTTATCCTTCAGAAACATCAAGCCTAAAAAAGAATAGTCATTAAAAATGAAGGTGATACTTAAAATTTCTGACAGAAAACATAGATGACTTGAATAGCCGATTCAAACACATTTAATCAAAACATGCCTAAGTTTATTCTGCAGCTATAGGGAAAAAAACTGTAACATAAACAATACTGTTCTGGTGTGGGGAGAAATAACATTATATTGGGAATGATCTTTCTGACTAGAAAAGAGTATTTAAATTCATGCCTTTATTTATCACTAGAGATAGTCTGGGAACTCAAGCTATAGAATTAACTTCAAACAAATCTGAAAACACATATCAAAGTTTTTAAAATTTGAGGCATAAATTCTATTTTTCTAATATCTCTTAACAGTCAACTATAACAGACTCTAGAACATGTGCCTAGCAGTCATAACAAACTTCCTGTATTATGATTGGGGGAATTTAGCCTTGCCATTCCTCATTCCTTAAAAGAAAACAAATAAAAATCAATGCCAAAAATAAAATGGAAGGATTATTTCCTTTCCCAACCATGAAGCCATGAGTTAGTAATTCTGATGAACACCAGAAGTCTAAATTTTGAGTAGCTATACCTGTGATGACAAGTACATAGGGAAGAAGAAACGGAATTCCCATGATCAATGAAATGTAAACAGTTCACTGAGTGTTACAACAGTTATACTCAAACTCAGTTTAAATTAACTAAATGCTAAAAACGTGTACTTTGATTAAATGTTGGAAGCATGCCATAGTGAAAACCAGTGGGCTTTAGAATCAGAGAGAAATGGGTTCTAGTTTATTAAATAATCTTTGGACAAGTCAACTTCTCTGAGCCTTGGTAAACCTCTCATTAATAAAATGGGGATAACAATGCCTCAAGAGCTGTTTGGTACATATTAAATAATATAAATCAAGCATCTAGTACAATGACTGTTACAAAGCAGTGCTCACTCACCATTATGCACCCTCACACTGGCCTACCATCTTCTGTCACAATCTCTCATTTAGTCCCTTTTACAGAGTCCTTTTCTCAATAGTGAACTGACAAATGTATCACTGGCTCTCAGAAAGGGGAAAAAAAAGCCCAAATTTTCAGCTTTGGTTTAAAGCATTGGCTGATTTCTGCCATGTAAATATTCCCACTTGACTGATCTCAGGTAAGAAGCATGAAGTCAACTGAATGCAGAGTTGGAAAGAGAGGCACACTAGCACACGGCCACTCTCTGTCCCATTACTCTTCTATCCTCTCCACAACACCTTTACATTTTGAAATTATCTTGTTTAATTATTTAGGTATTGTCTGTCTCCCCTGACAGGAATATAAGCACCATAAAGGCAGAGACCTTGTCTATCCTATTCTCTACTGTGACCTCAGATTAAAAAAAAAAAAAAAAGTAATTGGAAAGATTTCTGAAATTAAGGAAACTGAAAAGTATTTAAAAAAAAAAAAAAAAAAAGACGACTAATTCAACCAAAGCACTCACACCCTCAGCTCCAGTAACATTGTTCCTTTTGTTTGGAAAAGGAAAAAGGAATAAACATGACTGTAACTACCAAATGCTTAATTTAAAGAGCTCAGACAATAAAAATGGGCCAGGCACAGCAAGTTATATATCAAGAACAACATTTATAGATGTCCAGCTGAAACACCATACTTATAACCCAAGGCAGGCAATCTTACCATTCTTAATAATGCATAGGCAGTTCTTTTACGGTCATAGAAAAGGAAAACAAATACTACCGTTAATAAATCACATATTACCATTTTTTTATGTTTTATTAATCAGGCTTGTAGGCCCAACCTCCCATACCTTGAATTTACTTTACCTGTATGAATTAACATCCGTAAACATTCTACAGAGTTGTGATAAGCTGCTTCATGAATTGGCATCCATCCCCTGTTATCAGCAACATCAATGCTATGTCCCTTTTTGAGCAGTTTTCTTAAGACTTTAACATTGCCTTCCCTGGCAGCAAGTCCAACCGCGGAGCATGTAGCAGAGTAAGCCTCTGTAAAATCCATTCTTCTGACCAGTCTACAAAACAAGACAAAAAGAAAACACTATAGACAATAAAACAACACTGCACTCCTAGAGATTAGCAGATCAAAGCAGGCCTGTCCTGCATCTGTCACAGACTGCTGAGGAAAAGCCTGAGGTGGAGAAAGCGACCTGTCATGCCACAGCCTCTGCTAGAGTCTAAACCAGGAAGTGTCTCTGGGGATTTGGGATTCCCTGCAATGTTTTTATTAAAGATATCAAGAGTTTTAAGTGTTCTATCATTCTACTGGAAATGTCTGAGCAGCTCCTTCCTGCAGGCTTCTGCTCCTGTTCATACCCACCAAAGTGCATTCACTGGAACTCTGTGGATGAAGGAGCTAAACACATCCAGTTAATCCCAAACATGTACTCTGTTAACTAACCGCAATGCTCAGCCTCAAGAATTAATTTGTAGTCCTCTCCAGGAAAAAGCTAACCCCCAAAAAGCTAGAAAAGGAATGAACAAAGGAAAAAACAAAGATAAGTAAAATTGTAGTTTTTCTCCTGATCCTTTGCAAAAGGGGCTACACATTTATGTTTGCTTTCCTTGATCAAACAGTCCCACTGATGGAATATACTGAATATACTGAAACGAACAAGAGCATCATAAAAAAATGAGTCCATCTTTCCTATACCAGCCCAAAAAGTTCTTGACAGCATTAGTGTCTCTTCCTCATCATCTCCCTCCAAAGTTCATTCCATGTTCCCCCAGTATAGCTCTCAGTATATGATAGCTCTCACAATGACAGCTTCTTGTTAATCACACCATGAGGCTAAGTTGAGGATTCTCAGGGGAAGAGTTACCTCAGGAGGGCAGTCCCTCTCAGTAAAACTCCTAGCCCAGCCTTCCTGAGTTTTTCTAATGATCTTAGGAGGTCGTTCAGGAAATGCCAACATGTCTAGTCCAATACAAGTGAAAAACTTTCTAGAACCACATTCTAAATAATTTATCCAGAAAATGAAGGTTTAAAAGAAGTTAAGGGTCGCCTGGGTGGCTTAGTCGGTTAAGCATTTGCATTCAGCTCAGGTCATGATCCCAGGGTCCTGGGATGGAGCCCCATGTCAGGCTCCCTGCTCGGTGGGGAGTCTGCTTCTCCCTCTCCTTCCGCGGCTCCCCCTGCTTGTGTTTGCTCTCTCTTTCTCTCTGTCAAATAAATAAATAAAATCTTTAAAAGGAGAAGTTAAAAGAAAGTACACAGCATTTCCTGTAGAAAATTTAAATTTATCCACGGTCACATTTAAATATAAAGCTATAACTGCATAAGTTGATTCTATAGTGTGCCAAACAGCTAACAGTAGCTATAGATTAATCTGATTGGATCAACTGGTCCCTTACTAGGAAAGTGAAGATATTTATTACAGAACATTTAATTATGCAGTTGACGGTTATTTACTGTGCACCAACTAGCTAATCAGCAATGTGGCGGATATAAAGATGACACAGACTTATTTACAGTCTCATAGAAATGATAAATACATGTTATTCAAAACAAAAGGAAGAAAGTGTTCCAAGAGAAGTACAGATGAAGAGCCCTGGGTAGTCAAAGAAGGGAGAAACTATTTCAACTTGTGAGGGATGTGAGCTGGGCCCTAAAGTACAGAAGGATCTGACAAAGAGAAAAAGGGCAGAAGAGCATTCGCAGGTAGAAGAAACACAACCAACATTATGTAAATGAACAAGCAAGGGTGAAGAAGGGACAGTGAATAAGGGAAACAATCAGTTCACTTTGGAAGGAAGATTAGCTAAACAAAGAACAGGAGGAAAAGGAGCTTACAGAGGTAGCTGAAGGCCAAACTGCGGGGAATCTGGAATGCTAGGCTACACTTCGTTGAAAGATACTAATTTCCAGCTAAGGCCATTATGTCCAAGTTCCTCAAAAAAGAACAGACCACATATTTATGGCAATTTATGGCATATTCATGTAATAAAAAAAAAAAACTGTTTCTATGTAGGAAAAACACAAACATTCATAAGAATACCCCTCCAAAGACATTAAAAAACAGCATTTGAGTAAAAACAAGTATGAATCCCTTTCCAAATTTTACTGGCTTTTCTCACAGTTACAAATAATATTAATGGATCTAGATTAACAGGCAATAACCTGAAAAAAAAAAAAACCATCAGAACTGGTAATATCTTTGAGCTTAAGGGAAGAAGCAGCCAAAAGAAATGCATTTTAATAGCAGAATCACTCCACTCAACCCTTAATACCAACATGCATACACTCTGCAACATCTCCTTTTATAAAAATCTTCGCATGTTCTTAACTAAATGAGAACAAGGTCAAACAACCAAATGTGATGTATAAACCTTAAACGGATCCTGGATGGTGAAAAAAGTATCAAAATATCAGCTACAAAAACCAACTGTGAGACAATTAAGGAAATTTGACTACGTAATAGATATTTGATGATGTAATTTTGTTAGTTTTCTTAGATGTGATAATGGCATTATGGTTATTAGGAGAAAGTCCTTATTCTCTAAGTATTTAGCAGTGAAAAATAACACATGTAACTTACTTCAAATGTTTTAAGATTAAAAAGTACATATAGAGAAAAAAAAGCAAAGTAGCTGGCAAAATGTCAATTATTGGATCCATGTGGAGAGTATATGAGTGATTACTATACTTTCCAAAAATTTCTTCTGTATGTTTGAAATTTTTCAATTTCTTAAAAGTTCAAATAATACTCTTTGAATCTGGGTTTTTTTTTTTATTCTTTTATGTAGCTAAAGACCACGAAACAGAAATCCTCAAGAAAGAACAAGAAATTTGCTAAAGCTTCTCTTTTCACACACAGAAACACAGCCATGCTGGTCCAAGTGAGTTTCCTAAAAAATATTCTGCAGCAGTAGTTCTAACCAGCAGGTCTTAACATTTTTTACAATCTTGACCTGTTGGAGAAACTCATTTAAAGCTATAAAGCTTCTCCCCGAGAAGAATGCACACAGACCGCAAATTCTGTATACAATTTCAGGTTCCACATATCGCTTCCAAAGCCTGTGCATGAGGCAAGAACCTTTGCCTACCCTTTTCTGAGTGAGCTGCTGAGAATACTAAAGATGAATAAGGTCGTTTTGCGTGTAAAATTTAAATGTGAGTTGAAACAACTGTAGCTCTTTCGCAGACGTAAAAGTTCTGTGGTAAACTTTCTGCTTTATGTGAAAAGCACACATGCAGAAGTCTTTGGCGTTAGTTTGTTGTTTGTTTTGTTTTGTTTTGTTTTTTGTTTTTTGTTTTTTTTAAGTGTAAAGCCAAATACGGCACTCACAGTCTGTGCTCCTCTGGCTACTGCTAAATTGGCAGAAACCCAGTTTTCAAAGAACAAAATGTCCTCCTACATGCCAAACGCGGTGCCCGTATATCTCTTCCCGGTATCTAGACTATACCAGCAGCGACTCCAGGCGCTTCGCTTCTCCTTGTACCGGTTCGAAAGAAGCGGACAGTTCCAATCTCAGAGCCACAAATCCCAGGAAAGGATTGTGGATATTGTAGTCCTCCGCACACGCGCACCAGAAGGTTACGGTGCGTTGCAGAGACTACAAAAGAATCCATTGCTTAGCATACGGAAGGTTAATCCTTGATACTCTAAGTAACGAAACGAAATAATGCTGACCCAGTCGGAAGACGCCCCTCGAACTACATGTCCCAGTGTGCTTTGCGCTCCCCAGCACGCCGTGAGACCACTGCGCCTGCGCCCGCCCAGCCGGTTACTTGCGTCGGCGAGGCTGCAATCCCCGCTGGTGTCGGTACGGTAGAGACCACAGCAGAGGGTCGACCGCCGCCGCAGCGGAAGAGCAAGGGAAGAATGTGGGTTTTTGGTTATGGGTCCCTGATCTGGAAGGTGGACTTCCCTTATCAGGACAAGATGGTCGGATACATCACAGGCTACAACAGGCGCTTCTGGCAGGGAAGCACCGACCATCGCGGGGTCCCCGGCAAGGTGAGGCGCTAACCAGTCCCCCCACCCTTACTGCCCTCGGAGCGCCGCTCCCCAACTCCTGGCTCAGCTTTGCTGGACGTACACCCCTACGTTTCTGAGGGATGAGCAAGTGGGTTAGGAATAAAGCTGTTGTATCTGTCCATTTTCCTCGGCCACCTGCCCCCTACCTCTCTCCCAAACCAAGGGCACTCCTTCCGAAGCCACTTGAGACGCGGGTGGTTAGTTTCTTGAGGAAGCAAGAAACGTGGGCACAAGCACACAAGCTCGCACAAGGCTTACGTGCTGGGAGGGGGCCCCATCTCTTGGCAAGCTCTGCCAAAAAAAAAAGGCGGGAAAATCAATCTTGGCGGAGTTGAAATACCAAAATCAACGTGCACATTCAACTTTTTATCAGTTAAATTTGTTGGCATTTCTGCATTCTGGCCGACTTTCATTGGTTTCAGTTTAAACGAGAGTTATTTCTGGGTTTTCTTTGTATCTTTCCAAAGGTTTCATTTTATGACACCTAAGGTCACAGAAGAACTAGTTTCCAAAATTATCTCCGGTTATTAAGGAGCCTACTTTGATCACTTACTTCGGTTGTCAGGTACCGGCAAAGTTAAATGAGTTCCTGGTTTGTTACTTGAGTAACACAGTACCAATTACTGTATCCAGAATTATTTGAATGTTTCTCGTCTAAATTATGGATGTGAAATATAAGTTCTTCGATCCATTTTTCAGTCATACAAAGACATTCCTCCCAAAATATGTGTACAGAGAACTAGTAACAGGTCACTGCTTATGCAAATCAGCCTTGTATTGGGCGCAAAACAACCAATCCACAAGGAAAACTAAGTTTTGGGTAACAATTTGGATACCTTAAATACGTGTTTTAGTTAATCTAACTTTTGGAAGGGTACAAAATGTTATTGTTTATATGTTCTCTAAAGTACTCTGGAGAGTTATATGAGCTTGTTTACTGTTTTTTAAAAAAGAAATTAGGGGCGCCTGTGTGGCTGGCTCAGTCCCTAAGCGTCTGCCTTTGGTTCAGGGTCCTGGGATCCAGCCGCACCTCAGGCTCCCTGCTCAGCGGGAGCAATCACACTCCCCCTCCTGCTTGTGTTCCCTCTCTCGCTGTCTCTCTCCTTGTCAAATAAATAAAATCCTTAAAAAAAAAATTAATATTAGCCAAAAAAACACAATATATAAAATGCTAGAATCTGGCTTTAAGGTAGGTAGATTATTTGAAAACAGGGGAGTAATTTAGGGCAAATGCACATTGGTAAGCCAACAGAAACTTCATGGCCAAAATTTCTTCAAGAATGTTATAAAGCAGGGGCACCTGGCCGGCTCAATCGGTTGAGCATGCAAGTCTTGATTTCGCAGTTATAAACTTGAGCCCCTCTTTGTGTGTAGAGATTACTTAAAAATAAAATATTTAAAAAAAAAAGAATGTTATAAAACAATATTTAAGACTTTAAAGAGTTAAATAAAATGAAACTTGTTAATAAAACTTCTAAGTGAAGTAAAATGCCTTTTGAGTTGTCAGATATGAACACTTGAAACTTCTATTCTGAAGAGAAAAGCCTTAACCCAGTCTCCAAATTTTAACGGCTAAGTGTTAAATGCTTACAAATATGGTTTTGTTTTTTGTTTATTTTGTCTTGTTTTTAGAGACAGAGAAAGAGCATCTGCGCACGAATTTGGGGAGGGGGGGAAAGAGAGAGAGAGAACCTTATTCCTGCAGCCTGCATGTCCAGCACAGAGCCCGATGAGGGGCTTGATCTCACCACCCTGAGATCATGACCTAAGCCGAAATCAAGAGTCCTACGCTTAACCGACTGAGCCTGGAGTCCCATAAATACGGTTTAAATAGCATATTTTACTACTCTAGTTTCTTTTTTTTTTTTTTAAGCTTTTTATTTATTTGAGAGACAGAACAAGAGTGAGAGCAGGAGCAGGGGTCAGAGGGAAAGGGAGAAGCAGACTCGACATACTGCTGATCCCAAGACCCCAGGATCATGACCTGAGCCGAAGGCATACGCTTATTAACCTGCTGAGCCACCCAGGTGCCCCTACTACTCTAGTTTCAATCAAAATGTATGATGCGTCTGTTGTATGGCACACTGAGATATGTACACTGTCGGAACAGAACAATAAGAAGTTGTCAATGCAACAGCTCATGATTCTTTAAAAGAAGAAAGGAGCTATAAAAGCCAGTTGTTTTTTTTTTACTAAAATTTACTAAAATATAGGGCAGGTAAGTTAGGGGACAGGGAGACTGCAATGGCTAATAGTTTTACACCTACTTTTATTTAAAGGATCCATCATAGCAAATTAAAGGAAAGTCTAAGTAACAAACGATTTCTAAGTATACTGTTCTGTTAAAAAAAAAAAACTGAAAGAACATTATTATTTTACTAAACATTTTTTATTATAGTGGATCACCAGCTTTATATAAATCTTAACTGTCAAACAAGAATACAAAAGGCTACAGAGATAGCCAGCAAATTAGAAGAATAACATGGATGTTTTATAGGACTATGTTTTTTACAGCAACATATGCTCCTAGTAAGTTAGTCATCATTACATATGAAATGTGATATTATTAAACAAATGTTAGGCTCATTTCCACACACTGCAATGTGACATTTGTGGGAAAAATACCAAACCTACTTGCTTTATTCAATTATGCTTTCTTTTTAGCTTCATTAAACTTTAATTTCTTCCTAAGTTTTATTAAGCATCTCATTTATATATAATAAAACTGGCAGCATCTCACCAAATTAAGCATTTATTTAAATGTGAATATTTTTTCACAGCAGAGAGAATATATTTCAATTTCAAAAAGAGGAATCATTTTAACACAAGAGATAATCGTGAACATTTACTAGATCTAGATCAGAAAAATTACTCATTACTCAAAGCACCCATAATGCCCCATATTTCACAATATCCTCCAATCCTATCCAGCTTCAAAGACCCCTTCTTTAGTTTCAATCCCCCAAAAAAAGCTTTCATGTGATTTACAAATGTACACTGGTCCTCAATAACACCTATTTATTTTAGGGACAAAAAGCTTAAGCTTTAGAAAATATTTCCAAGGGACACATGGGTGCTCAGTTGGTTGAGTATCCGACTCTTGATTTCAGCTCAGGTCATGACCTCTGGGTGGTGAGATCTGCACAGCCGGCCCCCTGCTCAGTGGGGAGTCTGTTTGAGATTCTTTCTCTCCTTCTCCCTCTGCCCCTACCCCCACTCGTGCTGTCTCTCTAAAATAAATCAATCTTTAAAAAAGAAAAAATTCCCAAGTAAATTTATCAGTAGTGCCAAAAGTCCATTTCTGTATCATCTGTAAGTAGTCACGGGGAATCCATTTATTGCCCCTTAAAATGATTCCCTATGTTTTCTGTTTCAAGTGCCACCACCTCAAGTCCAGGACTTTTCTACCACTCCCCCCTCTCTCAACAATTACTACTGAGCACTTACATATACAAGTAGGAGACACCTATGCAAACAACAATACCTGACAAGTGCCACAGGGAAGTGAATAAAAGGAGAAATGAGAGTTTAGGAGAAGGAGCTGCTACAGAGTTGCCTGGGGAGTCAGCCAAGCCTTTACGGATGGAATGGCAGGAGGATAACCCAGAGATACAAAAGGAAGGGCATTCCACATTGAGTACTGGTATATACAAAGATATGAATGTTTGTAAAAGTTACAAATAAATCAGTACAGCCTGAAGGGGAAGGTGGTAAGAAATGAGGTTTGTAGTTAAGTCATGCTGAGGAATTTTTATTTTCTACTGTAGAATATTACAACCCTGAAAAATTCAAAGCACAGGAGTGAGTGGCCCAATTTTTGCACTAGAAAGTCATTCCAGGGCCAAAAAGAGAACAACCTGAGGTAAACAAAACTAGAGGCAGGCAGGAGGTCCACAAGGAAGCAACTGAAGGATGCAAAGGCACCAGATACAGAAGAATCAAAAGACAGAGCTACCAAGAATTGATGACTGGGCTGGACAGGAGGGGAGACAAGGAAAAGGGGGGTACAGAACTTGTCACCTGGACCACTAACATTTCTTACTCAAGAGTTTACTTCCTTCCTACTCTAACTTGCCTACTACACACTTTACCACTCGATCTTCCCCAAACACTTCTTTTATCATACCAGACATGCGCTCCTCAAGTGCTACAGTAGCTCTTAATTTCCTATTTCTCCCACATTTCAATGGCTTCTTATTTTCCACTGTCCCCTAACTTCACCTCCACTGCTTGGCTCTTCAAATCCGACTACCCTGTTTCTCCAGTTATCTTTCTGAATCATCTTCTCTATATATTGGGAACATCTGCTAAAGTCAGACACTTCGCCTGTGTAGTCTTGCCTCTAGGTCTACACTTGTGAATTATGCCCTTTTGCCAGAATTTTGTCTTCCTTTCTGACCACCCAAGACTCAGAATTCTTACTGCACTCATACCACATATCTTAGCCCTTAAGTGTTCTCCACTTCACATGTTAAGTTCATGTTCCAGAATTACAATATAAGCTCTTGAAAGCAAGAATCAAGGTTTTATTTTCTCTACAACATAGCTAGGTATTCAGTAAATAGCTCCTAATTCACTTTGAAGTTGAAAGTAATATGGTAATACCTACATCAATATATGTATCCTCATTGTAGCATTTTCTTAAATAGATGACAAGTCAAATCTAAATGCCCAACAAAAAAAAAAATGCTTAAATTACAGCTCACTGATGATACAATATTATGTATGCCATTATTAAAATGTATGAGAAGGCTAACAAGAAAATATAAGTAAGTAAGAAACATAATCCAAAATCCCATGTTTTCCATTATTACAAATTACCTATAAAAATAGACAAAGACTAGAAAAACAGCAAAGAAGATGACACAAATATCTGAATGATTTATGATCACTATGTGCCAGAACAGTGGGCAAATATATTAAAACAGAAATGTTAAAATGCTTACAATTCAGCATTCTCACTAATGATGCTATCATGTCGATAGATACATAGCCTTTGGCACTAGGTAGGAAGTGTACTTAAAAAAAAAAAAAAAAAAGGCAAATTCTCAGAGAGCTCCAGACCTACAGGATCAGAAACTCTGGGACTGTGGCTAAGCAATATGTTTATCGACCCTCCAGATAATTTTGATCTACACTAAAGTTTGAGAATCACTTCCCTGTTAGAGGAAAGCACTCTGGAAGAGCATGTTTGTTCCCTAATAAAACTATAGGAATCTGACCAGAACTTTTATTTACAATTGCTTCTCCCTTTGCCTTTTATTTTAGATGAGCCTTAGTCACAGGTGTGTCTTTTAATATATCAATTTTAAGTGAACATAATATAGCTAATATGCACAAATTGAAGGGTATTTTCTAGAAAGGATAAGGTATATTTTCTTAATTAATCCACTTGAAAATTTATCATAAAAGTGCTAAGAAAGTGTTTAGTATGAACAAATGAAATTAAAATATTCCATGTCAGCAATAAATTGCTAATGCTCCGTTAGTTGAAAACTGATTCAGAAAAAAAAATTTTTTTTTTTTACTTTTTTTAAAACAGCCTGGAAGAGTTGTGACTCTTGTTGAAGATCCTGGGGTATGGTACAATTATTCTTTTTTGTATGTCTTTAGTCATATAAAACGTTGAGATGTTTCTCAGTGTTAATAATCAATGCAATTTTATCAACAGTGAGCACAGACAGTTTGAACACTAGGTCTAGAATTCCTCTCTGTATTTGTTGTATTTCTTTTGAACTGTTGGGAAAAGTTGGAATGCAGACTGCAAGGTAGACAACAAAATAAAACCAAATGGCATGTAGTCTCATTTTTTTTTTCTCATTTTTCTTTTCTTATTCAGTTTATTGACTAAGAATTAATGGAGCCAAGCCCTCAGAAAGCCAGACTGCCACTAAGAATCAAATGGAACCCTTGAAACTCCTCACATTTGCTAGGAATCTACTATTCTCAGCAAAAATCCCACTCAGGAATTATCACTTTCTTTATTGCCTAATTTTATTAATAGCATAATAGGTTTTTAAAGAGGTTTGGAGCACTAGAAAACATAATTACCTGATAGTACTCTGTTTCTTAAATATTTTCATCATTTCATTGATGTATAGATACAAACTTTGATATTTTGAAGTCAAGGATTTAACTTTGGAAAGAACTTTGATATACAAAAAACAAGCAGCTATCAACAGCACATGAATAACAGTGAAACAGTGAAATGAAATACTTTGATAATTTGCATTAGGAAAAGCATACACAAAAATGGCTCCAGGGTGCCTGGCTAGCCCCATTGGTACAGTATTTGACCCTTGATCTCAAGGTCCTGAGTACAAGCCCCATGTTGGGAATGGAGCCTACTTTAAAAAAAAAAAAAAAAAAGGCTACAAACTGGTAACTGTAACTCTTAATTAAAGCTAATATACAGCACTTTGTTTCTACAGAATGTTAAATTCACTCAAGAAGATATTTAGCAACCTAAAGTTTAATTTTTAAAGTTAATAATTAAAGATTGTGAATAAACTAGAAAATCTATACTACAAACTAAATCCTGCTTATATCACAGATATTTTATTAACACACACACACACACAAAACCTTTGCAGCCAAAATACATTGTTTTTATTGATACTTTGTGAACAAACTAAACAATGAAGGAAATCAGCATTTTAAAATTATTTATTTTGAATAATTTATTTGCACACTAGGTTACTTATCATTGTTTTAAGTTTTTTAAAATTATGTCTTTTAACTAGTGGGACTGCAATTAAAAATATCAGGTGTTCATTTGGTCATTAAAAATAGAGTTCTAAAGCTTTAAGTCCATAAACATTTTGCTAATGGTACGGGCAGTAGTTTCCAAACTGCTTCATGGAGTGTTGTAGCTACTCTGAAGCCTACGTGAGGGGATGTAAGTGCTGTGTGCTGGCTGGAAGGGCTTTGATATCCCAACCTGCTTCAGCTAGAGCTCAGCATCACTTATCTTTTTTATGTATCAGGTGTTCCCTTGTTTGCAGAAAGGGTTCTGTGTTTTAAAAGCTTTGTAAGAAAGTAATCAACTACTTAAGGCCATAGCAAGTTCATTTTACTTGTTCATTTTTTTCACTGCAGGAACTTTCAAATATCCTTTGTAAATTACTCCATCCAGAATACTAAATGTCAGCCTCTTTTGTTGAGTTTGTACCTCTCGGTGCACTTTAAATTAAGCAAAACTACACTGACTTCTAAGAATATACAAGATACTTTCTTAGAGCACAACATATCTTCACCTATTTTAGCCCTGTAAATACTAAATATTATATTTTCATTTTTCAACAGGGTTGTGTTTGGGGTGTTGCTTATAGACTGCCAGCAGGAAAGGAAGAAGAAGTAAAAGCATACCTTGACTTCAGAGAGAAAGGAGGCTACAGGACCACAACAGTCATTTTTTATCCAAAAGATCCCACAACAAAACCATTCACTGTGCTGCTATATATTGGAACATGTGATAATCCTAATTATCTTGGTCCTGCACCTCTAGAAGACATTGCTGAACAAATTTTTAATGCTTCTGGTCCAAGTGGAAGAAATACAGAATATCTTTTTGAACTTGCAAATTCTATGAGGAACCTTGTGCCAGAAGATGCAGACGAGCATCTTTTCTCTTTAGAAAAATTAGTAAAGGAACGTTTAGAAGGAAAACAGAACCTCAACTGCTTATAAAGACCTAATCGCTGACCTTTCCAAACAAGCAGAGCTTTTAGGCTTCAGAAAAAAGCTACAGCTTCTTGCACGCTGGCAATATGATTTGGAAACATGTTTACTTGAAGGTCTTATTTATTTTTAATGTTGTAGTCAAGATATAATCAAAATGTGCAGTTTGATTTCATGTATCCTGAAACACATAAATATTTAAAATACTGGGATACAGTTAAAAAATTCCTAACTATGATATTGATCACTTGCTCATAGGAAGTGAGTTCTTTAGAAAAATACAATGAAGGACTCAGTCCAGAGCTTTTTTTTATCAGAGTAAAAATAATTCTGTTGTTTCGTATCACAATACTATTTTGAAGTTGTAGAGAATTAAACCAAAGTCCAGTAAATATAATAAGGTAATACCTTCAGTATATTCCTATACAATAATTGTGTAACCATGGTTTAAAATATACAAGCTTAAAATAATGTGTAATTAGAAATATATGGTAATTAGACAAGATTTCAGCCTTCATTGTCAATTTCCTTGTTCAGGTATTAAATGAGACCCTTTCCAATGTAAGTCAAAAAGAGTGGCATTTTTAATATAAAAATTTCCTTGGAATTATAATGTACTCTACCTCTCCTTTTTTTTGAATAAATGCATTTTACTACATGGAAAAAAACTCATTCGGCTAAAAAGGCACAAATTACATTATACAAATCGTGTCCACTAACAATGTGGTGTGTCATTCAGTCACTTTGTATGAATCTTATACTGAAACTTGAAGAGAGATGGCCTTTCCGATATTACAAATTAACAGAAACACAATATAATGAAAGTCTGGTGTTTGAAGTGGCATTACCAGATCATTTGCTACACAGCTTTTTTCCCCTTCTTATATCTTGTCACCAAAACAAAGGCTTTTTGGGGTTTTTTTCAACACTTAATAGTGTCGATGATGCTACTCAAATAGGAAAGTTCAATGTGCATTATTAACTCATGTACAATTGATCTTGATTCTAATCAAGATAATTTCTGATTATAGGTTCCTTCTTTCTCAATAGGATAGTCTCAATAAATCTTATAAAAAGAATTTCAGTTTCACATTAAATTTATTATGAAACTTAATAAACTCTTCAAACCCCAGCATAACTAATAATTAATACAGAAAATTTTCACATTAAGTTGTCCTACACAGTAGGAAAAGTAGTCCTTTCCATGTTTTTCTTATTTATTAACACCTAACTTGGTAATTTACTCAGCTATATAACTATTTTAAATATTTTCCCAACATTTTCAATGTTAGTTTTCCAGGAGGCATTTCACTTGTCCTGTAAAACAAGAAAAGGACCTAACATTCATTAATGAGTATCTCATAAGGATATGCTAGGCACTTTACACCTGGAAGCATTTTCTAGGTAACTCCTCTGAGCTTGTTTCCACAGTACCTTGCACAGTTACACACACGTTAACTAGCAGAAATCCAGGTCTCTCTCACTCTAAAACACAAGATCTTTCTAGAATGTATTTAAAAACCCACCTGAGCTTCACCACCCTTTTTTCAGGAGGTAAACAAAATTAACTTTTGGATAATGAAATAGTATGTAGCTTGTTACATAAAGATGTTAAGAGTTAATTTTGATAGATGTATATCGATTCCCACAAATATAATGAGCCAATCCAAGATTCACATTCTAGGGGCGCCTGGGTGGCACAGCGGTTAAGCGTCTGCCTTCGGCTCAAGGTGTGATCCCGGCGTTATGGGATTGAGCCCCACATCAGGCTCTTCCGCTATGAGCCTGCTTCTTCCTCTCCCACTCCCCCTGCTTGTGTTCCTTCTCTCGCTGGCTGTCTCTATCTCTGTCGAATAAATAAATAAAATGTTTAAAAAAAAAAAATTCACATTCTATAGCTCAGAATCATGTAGGTGAATTCAGAAATATAGCCTTTCATTTTTCAAACAAACCTAAGTCCAAAGGAGTTTGGGACTCCCCGAAGTGATTCTTCTATCATTTCGTACATAATTATTACAGAATATAAAGGGCAAGAGATAACTTGGGGATCCCCATTTATATGTCTTTCTAGGCTTTCAGTTACAAGTTAGACTAGAAAATGTGTGACATATTAATTACATATGGTGTACCATAAACATTTATAGGGAGGCCATATTCCAAAGAGCTCAGAAACAGGGATATTTATTTTCACTGGGATGGGGAGAAACATGACTAAAATGGAGAAGTTAAATAGTACTTTATTAGAGAGAAGCTAGGATTTGAAGCCTCCCAGCTAGGAGGAATCATAAACAGGTACCAAGTTACCTAGAGGCTAACATTTTTGTTAGCAAAACTCTCTCTGCACTTTGAAAGCATTTTCTCTCATTCCTCCCTAATCACACACACAAAACTCAAGACTCTCCCTCCTCAGAGTACAGCTACTAGTTAAGTTTCAAGTTTAAGGAATTCAGAAAAAGTATGAGTGTAAACCCTGCATTGGGAAAGAAACTTTTAATATAAATCTCTAATGGAGTAGATTTTTTAAAGTAGGTCTTTCCACTCCTACTGCAGGCCACTATTAGGTTTCCCTTTCCCACTCTCTGATCTACCACGAACAACGGTAAGTACCATCCAGACACCACCTCCACAGATAAAAAGGTACCAGTTAGGGAAACAAAGGTTTGTGATGGCAACTCCGAATACGTGAAAGTACGAATGTGACCCATTTCTTTAAGACGGACTTTAAAAATTTAGCCATTGTCTATAGGATATGCATTTCATCTTAAAAAGGAATTTTATTTTCTACTAATAAAGTACCTGAAATGTGTTTTATTTTACATCTTGAAAGTGCTCGTTTAATTTTAACATATGTAAAGCATTATGCAATACCTGATGTAATAATAAATATTACCTAGTATTACTTTACATTATATATTCAGAGTACATGGGTTTAGCATCTCTTTGAGACTGATAATGATTACGATCATGCCTATAATTTAAGAACCACATTTGGTCTATTAGAAATTTTTCAAACATTTTATAGTCAACATTTCATTCCATTATATTAAGATTTCTCTTTTCCATGGATACATAGCTTTTAAATTATAACTCTGGAACAGTTGTGAATATCAATGCATCATACTCCTGTAATTTATCATCCCTGATTCTTTCAAAGTCAGTCAAATGATGGATGCACTTAAAATGCCCTCTTATCACATCATGTTAAAATCTACATATCAAATATTTCAATTATGCTTATCTTTTCTCACTAAAAATACTGTGACTATATTTTCTATGTATTTATTCATCTCTCAACAATCTATTTTTCTGCATTTCTAAAGCCTTAAAATAAATTCACTCTTAGCATACATTAGAAACGCAAAGATTAGTGGGATGATTTTTTTTAATCCTGTGGCTGGCTACTTTTCAAAGAATTTTAACTTCTCAAGAGACAAGTACTAAAATTATTCTTCTGTATGTCAAGATTATATGATGAAAATAAGTTTTATTGCATTTCAGGTTTTTTTAATTCTTAAGGTTCATTTTCCCTTTCTAAAACATATACTCAGCACTAATCTCTTGGTGGTTTCATTTAATTGTACTGAACCTTCTTGTCTTTGTAAAAAGTTTAACAACATATATAAAAACATTCTATTACTGGAAAAACGTTGGTTTTTCCAGTTACAGAATGGATTAAAACCATTTACATATACACGGTTTTTCCAGTTATAGATTATACCCCTATAATTTCTTTTATTCTGCCAATTTTACTATTTGCACAGAATTCTTTAACTACAATGTTCTATTTCCCTATCAACTACTCTTAATGCCCCTCCAATCTCCAATCTACCTTTGCTCTTACTGTACTCACGGAATCAGTGTAGTCCCCGGTCTCCAATGACTCTTTCCTGATTTAACCCAAAGATTTCGGTTTCACCCTTTACAAGTCTGATGTGCCAGACACTAGTAAGCAAGCATCTCATTTCACTGAGGCCAAAACAGCAGAACATTTCATTGTATTCACATCTTAGATTGTTTATCAGATACACAAACTCACAAGTCCTGGGTTTCAATTACCAACCTTCCTAAGAAAACTTCCAATCTTCCTCAAATTCTTCATGACTCTATGTATTATATGTAAGGTATATCCAGTTGAGCTACACAAGCACCTGAAACTTAGCCTACTAAAAACAGAATTCATCTCTTTTCCCAAGGAGAAAAATTTTGTCTCACATTACCTCCCTGCACATGACACACATTAAATGTTGAACAACTGTTAGAACAGAAAATACAACAAACAGGTTTAAGATACTCATCAATTTACAAGCTTTTAGAGAAAAATGAATGATTCTTCCCAATATACACAAAATCTTAGCCTTTTTTTACGAAAAACATTATATAACATTTCTTAGGAAGTCAAAGAAAAGTTAGCAGGGAAGCACTGGAGCCTATCTGTGATGTGGCTTGAAATATTACATGATGGTAAGATCTATCCTTCAAGTATGAGCTGGAAGATTTCTTAGCTAAAATGCGAACCTTATAATGTAGCAAGAGCCAGAATTTCTTACATCTTCTCCTTACCTCCAATCTCTTTTCTTCTTTCCAATACATTCTCTACGCTGCAAGGAGAATTATGTTTCTAAAATATGGAAACTAATTTGGCCAATAATCAAAAATGCCTCCCAAAGCATACTAAACAAACTTCAAATTCTTTAATATGGTATTCCACTATTTATAATATGGTGTCAGCATATCTGTCACATTTCACTTCCCACTAATGTACCCCACCCCATGCTCCAGTCACTCCATCCTCCTCATCCATTAAGACCCAGAAAAAATGAGGGACTTGTGATATGTGTCAAGCAGTAACTATGCACTAAGACTACCAAGATAAAAAGAGTTCCCAGCTTTCAAGAACCCCATTTGGGGGGTGCCTGGGTGGCACAGCGGTTAAGCGTCTGCCTTTGGCTCAGGGCGTGATCCCGGCGATCCGGGATCGAGCCCCACATCAGGCTCTTCCGCTATGAGCCTGCTTCTTCCTCTCCCACTCCCCCTGCTTGTGTTCGCTCTCTCGCTGGCTGTCTCTATCTCTGTCGAATAAATAAAAATAAAAATCTTAAAAAAAAAAAAAAAGAACCCCACTTGACAGGGGCACCTGGGTGGCTCAGTCGTTAAGCGTCTGCCTTCTGCTCAGGGCATGATCCCAGCGTTCTGGGATCGAGCCCCACATCAGGCTCCTCTGATGGGAGCCTGCTTCTTCCTCTCCCACTCCCCCTGCTTGTGTTCCCTCTCTCGCTGGCTGTCTCTCTGCCAAATAAATAAATAAAATCTTAAAAAAAAAAAAACACGTTTGGTGGAAACACATACAACCAAGCAAATCAATGTTATTTAGCATAAAGGCGGTGACAAAAAATACAAGCAGGATACAGAACAGCAAATTATTAATTCAAACTAATAAGATCAGAGAAAGCCTCATAGAAAAAAATAAATAGCTGTTCATGGATCAAAGAATAATAATTAACCTTATGTAGCAAATACTATATATACCAAAATCTATTCCGTTGATACATATATTAATTCTCATTTTCTTAGATGATGAAAATGAGAGACAAAAAGGTTTAAGTTAAACATAATAATAACTATCATTTATTGAATACTTACAACATACCAAGCACTGTGCTAAACACTAAAAAGGAACAAAATGGAATTAAGGCTCTTAATTTAAAAAAAAAAAATTGTGAGAGAAGGCAGCTTTCTCATTTTGTACCTCCACTGGTAAGTTTTTTAAGATTTTATTTATTTATTTGACAGAGAGAGAGACAGCCAGCGAGAGAGGGAACACAAGCAGGGGGAATGGGAGAGGAAGAAGCAGGCTCCCAGCAGAGCCGGGAGCCCGATGTGGGGCTCAATCCCAATCAGGCCCCGAGGAAGACGCTTAATGACTGAGCCACCCAGGCGCCCCTCCACTGGTAAGTTTTAACCTCAATAAGATTCTTTCCCAAAATAGAATAAATTAAAAGGATAAAAAAATATGATAAAAATGGGGCGCCACTGGGAGCCTGCTTCTTCCTCTCCCACTCCCCCTGCTTGTGTTCCCTCTCTCGCTGGCTGTCTCTCTCTCTGTCAAATAAATGAATAAAGTCTTTAAAAAAAAATGGTAAAAGAAAAAGGATTCATTTAATTACCCATACCCTACAGTCATAATGTTTTAAATTTAAACAAAAGTTTGCTTTGTCCAATTTTCTCAACAGCATTAACTAATTTATTCAACAAATAATCTATGAATTATCTACTCTGTATAAGACAAACTAAGGACAATTGTTTTCCTCCACTTCCTACCAAAATTCCTCTAAAACGCATTCATTCATTCTAGAAGAGAGAAAACAGATGGGATTATTTTGGGGATCAAGCCAGTGCAGAAAAACTGCAGTCTTGAACAAACATGCACACACCCACAAGAAGGCTACACCCATGGAGAAGACATTCCTGCCAGCAGAGCCTGGAGAAGTACCAAACCTGGAAACAACAACGAAGAGAGAGCACAAGCGGTCTGTAGGATTAAAATTGGATGATTATAAATAAATAGAGAAATAAATAAATAAACCAAATAAATAAATGAAATTAGGATAATTAAAAGATGTATATGGAACAGCCAACCCAAACCTCTTACTCCATTCCTTTACACAAAAATATCAGCAATAGTGTTGATTTCTAGCTAAAACCATGTTTGTTTCTCTTAATTTAACAATCTACCCTGAAAGCATTAGAGCATCTTCATACTCCCTAACAAAACCTTCCTTATTTGGACATAGGCTGAGGGAGAGGAGGGCGCAGTTCTTTTCCTGCATTTCACCCATGGACCCTAAAGTGAGGCCCAACAATTGATACTGTGCTCAAGAATCATTAAAAAAAAAAATTTTTTTTAAGGAAAAGCAAAAGCACAAGAAAAAAGGATGAAAATAAACAACTGACCTGAAGGAAACACAGCTATTTCTGGGAATAGAAGATAAATGTTTAAAATTTGTAAGTGAGGGGCGCCTGGGTGGCACAGCGGTTAAGCGTCTGCCTTCGGCTCAGGGCGTGATCCCGGCATTATGGGATCGAGCCCCACATCAGGCTCTTCCGCTATGAGCCTGCTTCTTCCTCTCCCACTCCCCCTGCTTGTGTTCCATCTCTCGCTGGCTGTCTCTCTCTCTCAAATAAATAAATAAAATAAATAAATAAAATAAAATAAAATAAAATAAAATAAAATAAAATAAAATAAAATAAAATAAAATTTGTAAGTGATATCCTAAAAGAAATTCATGAAGGCACTGCATCATTAAAAAAAGAGCACCTGCAGGCGTGCCTAGGTGGCTCAGTCAGTTAAATGTCTGACTCTTGGTTTTCACCCAGATCATGATCTTGGGGTCTTGGGATCGAGTCCTGCTTCAGGCACTGCACTCAGCAGGGAGTCTGCCTGAGATTCTCTCTCTCTCCCTCTGCCTCTCCTCCTGCTCATATGCGCGCGCGCACACACTCTCTCTCCCTAAAATAAATAAATCTTAAAAAAAAAAAAAGACCAACTGCAGTACACCTGAAACAAATATAACCATTTGTTAACTACAATGGAATTAAAAAAAAAAAAGAGCAGCTGGGAACTATGGGAATAGAAGAAAAAACTAACGTTTTCTGAGGTCTGAAAAAAGAAATTAAAAAGGAGAACTGATAATCAAGAAAATGGCCATCTTGGATAGATCCTCCATATTACTTAATTTTTTTTTTCTTTTTGTCCTTTTTCTCAATTTGGAAGAATCTCTCTAAATAGAATTCCAAGTAGAACAGAGAAAATGGCGAGAGAAATAATAGAAGAAAATTTCCCAGAAGTGAGCAAACAGAACTCATGGACTGCCATGAAGGACACATGAGAAAGGATCCACACCTAGAAACACTCTCATAAAATATCATAAAACCAATGATAAAGAAAAAGAGTCTAATAAAATCTTCCACATAAAAAAGCATATCACTTTGGAAAAAAGAGAACCAGACTGGCATTAGGCTTCTCATCAAATAAACCAAAGGCTAAGAGGCAAAGGAGAAATGTCTTTCAACTCTTGAGCAAAACAAAATGATTTTGAACTATGAATTACATTCCCAATTAATTGAGAGGGCAATATAATTGTATTTTCAGATAGATGAAGCCTCTGAAAATTAAATTACCTGCTTTTTATCCTTTCTGAAAATACTATTTGAAATTAGTTATACTTCAACGACATGGAGAAAAAAAATCTGAAATAAAGGAGGACATGGAATAACACAAAACAGTAGTCTTGACCCAGATGACTGATAAGTGAAACCCCAGAATATAGATATGCTACAGACTTGGAAAGCAACCAATATATATTAGAAGAAAATGTTTGAGAGCTCAATGTTTCTTCAAGACCAAAATTAATTCATTTTAGCAAACAGAGCAGTATTATTAGGAAGATAATAGGACACTTTAAGTGGCAGGGGATTAATACACTTACATTACCTTCTCTGCAGTTTCAATTACACCTCTGGGTTTTTTAAGTGAATAGTACTTGCATAATTATAATATTTAAACAGTTTGTAGGTTTTCAATATTTAAGAATCAACCCATCAACAAAGCACAGAAGATGAGAATAAAGTCACAGAATGTAGATATTATAAACATGTAGTAACAGTAGATTGCAGAAGTAGTGAAAATGATAATAAAAGCTAACACATATTACATACTTAATATATAGGAGGCATTATGCTAAAAAAAAACAAAAAACAAAAAAAAACCCACCTTACATGTAATAATTCATTGATAACAAAACGATAGCACTGTGGCCAAAAGGATGGGTTCAGGAGCCAGACTGCTTGTAGTCTGATATCCAGTCCCATTGCTTACCAGTGTGATGGCCTTTGGCAATTTGCTATATTTCATTAATACATTTATCTCATTTTATGACTTCTGAAATTGAGAGGAGTCTCATACTCACTGGCATGTCATAAGTTTAACTGGAAGCAGTTACTTTCTTAGCAGTACAGAAAAATAATAGTGAGCTTTAAAAGAGATGGCAAAAGGGGATTGTTATAGTTTAAAAGAGACTAAGACAACTGAATGCAAGGCATGACTTTGATTGGACACTGAAAGGGAAAAAAGGTAAATAAATTGTAATAAATTGGTAAATAAATTGTACTCTTCCAAGGTGCAAGAGTAGTATACGTCTTGGGTTATATAGGAGCCTCCTTTTCTTAGTCACTGACTTTTTTCAATGTCCAGGCCAGTGGTCCTGTACAAGATGCCACATTTGGGATTTGATTACTTTCTTAGGTTTGGCAAGAATACAACATACGTATTGCTGTACACCATTGTTGTGGTATACCTTGGTTTTAAAAATTCATTCTTGTAGAAAATTCTTTGCAAAAACTTAAAAATATAAAGCATGGGATTAAAAAAAAGAATAATGCTAGCCTGGTTTGAAATCAAATGTCCACTCTCCTTTTTTCCCCCTGTACCTAAGAAACAAATACAATATTCACATGTGCACCTGTATATTTGCTGGCATTCTGTCACCTGTGTTTGTGTTATATTTTAACCAAAAATGTCTGAAGGCCAAAAGCTTTTCTTTTCCTTTATTTTTCCCAAAATGTGCATCCCAGTTCTCTTATATCTTCTTTCTTATTACTGCAGAGTAAATTATATTCAAAGGAGGAATTGGAGGGGAAAAAATCAGTAGTGGAAATGAAAAGAAAAGGACAATTATGTTCTTAGGCAGCCTCTAGAGTAATTAGTGCTGCACAACCTCAGACTGCACACCAGCTGTTCAGTTGAGCAAAGAGCTTTGTTTTTACTGGTTTTGCCCTTTCTATGTCTAAATGAGAAACAATAAAGAGATTTTGGGGGGCGCCTGGGTGGCGCAGTCGTTAAGCGTCTGCCTTCGGCTCAGGGCGTGATCCCGGCGTTATGGGATCGAACCCCACATCAGGCTCCTCCGCTATGAGCCTGCTTCTTCCTCTCCCACTCCCCCTGCTTGTGTTCCTTCTCTCGCTGGCTGTCTCTATCTCTGTCGAATAAATATATAACATCTTTAAAAAAAAAAGAGAGAGATTTTGGGTAACTTTTAACTCAAAGCCCAACTGTTTGGTTCTCATTTGTGATTCATAAAAATTTGGATACTTTTTTGCTCCATACTTTATAGAGTGTGGCATAAATATATTAACTTTACGTGTATGTGAATTATATTAGAATATTGTTTTAACTTATATCTCAGTTTCCTCATCAGTAAAATGGGGAAAACAGTAAAACCTACCTTTGGGTTATTATGTGGGCTGAATCAATTAAATAAGTTTATATCTATTAATTGCTTAAAACAGTGCTTAGACACAATAACTGTACATGAATAAAATAAAGAAACTGAATCATTTTTAGTTCTTACATTTTACCATTTGTTATTTTCTCCATTTGAAGGATAAGAAAACTGAGCTCTAAAGAGGTTAAGTAACATTCCCAACGTCAGACATGTGGTTAGGTGGTAGAGCTGGGATCAGAATCTGACTGGCCTAACGCCTAAGCCTCTGCTCCTAATCACCTCACTATTCAGTTGCACAGTTTGTATATAATTATTTATTCAGCCATAGCCTTATTGTTGGAAAATCAGATATCCAGAGGGTTGTTTTTTTTTTTTGCCACTACAGATATGAAACAATGAATATCTTTGTACCTACATTCTTATGTATCACGGCAAATCCAAAAAGTAAAATCACTAGGCCAAAGGTTTACACATTTTTAATTTTAACAGAAATTATTAATTTTAAAACATTTATTAAAGCAGGTCTATCTTTCCCTTTTATAGTATCTGGATTTCCTATCTTACTAAAAAATGTGATCTCTACTCCAGTTACACAAATATTCTCCTAATCTCTTCATATAGATAGATAGATATATATTTAACTCATTTACAATTTAGTTTTTGTGTATTTTATGAAGAGGAGATCTAGTTGGTTTTCTTGTAAATGGATAGCAAATTATACTAGCAGCATTTATTAATTAAAACATCCTTTTCCCACCAGGGTGAAATGTCACCCTTGTCACATTTTAAACATGTCATTCCCAAGCTCCCTTCCTGTACTCAAACCAAATTACTTTTGATCTCAATAAATCTTGGGCTCATGTTTTTTCATCCACTTAAAATAGGCCTTTCCCAGCTCTGTAAATCCAAATCCTACCATCTGTTAAGGTCCAATACAAATGCCAGGACTACTTCAGTGGTTTCTACCCTTCCTTCCTCTCATCCCTCACCAGAGGTAATCACCCCCTCCTTTGAATGTCCACAATACTTTATCTGTACAGTACTTCTCTAACAACACTTCTCACTCAATTTTAATATTATTAGTTACGTATGAGTCCTACCTTCCTTTCTAGGTGGTAATGTTTTGATGGACTTGATCTATATCTACATCATTTTTATAGCACCCTTAGTACTTAGGACAGTGCCTTCAAACCATATTTGTTAGATGAATAACTACACAACTACACAACTTTCTTGATCCCTCCCCAGGATCTGTAGTTCTGCAACAAAAATTGCTCCATTAAGACTAACTCCCTTATATGCAGAAAAGGGTAGCTTTGCCAAACAAAGGGGAATTTTTCCATAATCAATGAATCAGAAAGTTAAAATAACTGAAATTTAAAATTGCATATACTGTACTGTGTTTATATGACAAAAAGTAAAAGCTTATTAAATGAAGTAGTGTTGACTTTTTTCAAAATAACAATTTCTAGGCAACGATGGGTTTAATACTGATTCAGAACAATCTTCTACATATCTATATCCAAATCCTCTAGGATGATAACCAATGTGCATAATAATAACATGAGTACAAGGTAAGATTAAATGTCTTATGAATCATCAAAAATACAATACAAACAGGACCATCTATATTATAAGCAAAGTAGGTATTCATTATATTGCCAATTTTTTTGGGGTGCTAGAAAGGTCCCCGGCTTGTCCCTAAATATCTTCTCAATCAGTGAGCTATCACCTAAAAACTTATCATGAATATTCACGGTTTTCATTTAAGAGTCTAAACCAGTGGTTCTCGACCATGGGCCATTTTGCCTGCCAAGGGACATTCGGCAGTATCTGCAGACATTTTTGGTTGTCACTACTGAATGGGGAGGGACTGTTACTAGCATTTAGTGGACACAAGCCAAGAATACTACTAAATATCATACAATGCCCAACACAGCCCCTCACAACATAGGATCATCTGGCCCAAATGTCAATAGTGCCAAGGCTGAGAAACTCTGGACTACAATCTGCTAAAATGCAAAAACATATTGTTTTTGATTTAATGTATAACTTAGCAAGCCCTCCACTTCAATCCAATCCAGTCAAGCCTTTTTTCCCTTAACTCGTCCTCCACGCTGCCAAATCCAGTGGTTACGACCTTATCCTCAACTTATTACAACCCCTCAGCAGCATTTATTTGACTCAGCTAGTTGATTAATCCCTCTTTAAAACACTTCTTTCCCTTGACTTTCTTCACATCTCAGTTCACTGATTTTCTTTCTGTGTTAATGGGCACACCTTCCAGGCCATTTTGTTAACTCTTCAATGCTGTTCAGTGTTTAATGTTGCAATGACCCTTTTCTTCCCTGAGTTATCCTCATTTGTATTCCAGAGATGTCCTCAGCCAAAATGAAGGCTTTAACCTGCATGTTAACCTTTCACATAACCTCTATATGCTGATAACAATGGTATTTATAGCTCCAGCCCTGACCTCCCCACTGAGCTTCAGACTTACCTAGCCAACTTGTTAGCTCCACTTGGATGTCAATCTCTATAACTTAACATGTCCAAAACAGACCTCTTGATCCATAAATTATTGTTATTGTAATCAAAACACGTACTCAGTAAAATGTTAGCAACTGAGGAATCTGGGTTCGATTCCTGCAACTTTTATGTAAATCTGAAATTATTTCAAAATTAAAAGTAGAACAAACAAAAACACAGGGTTCCCACCAGTCCACATTCTGTTCTTCCCTCTTTCCATAAACTGCACCACCAGTTCCTCATAAAAAATATCTAGACATCATCAAGTCATCTTTGAAAGAACATGCCACATCTAATCCACCAGCAAGTTCAAGATGCTCTACTGAAAAATGTATTCCAAAGCAGGCCACTTCTCTCCATTCTCCATTGCTACAGGCTTCCTAACTGGTCTCCCTGCTGCCACCCTTGCCTCCTATATTAGTTTCCTATGGCTGCCAAAACAAATTAATACAAACCAGACAGATTAAGACAACAGAAATGTACTGTTTCACAGTTCTAGGGGTTAAGTCTGAAATTAAGGTGTCAGCAGGGTGATGATCTCTCTGAAATCCCTTGGGAAGGATCTTCCTTACCTCTTCCTAACTGGTGGTGGTTGCTGGCAATCTTCAGTGTTCCCTAGCTTGCAGATGCATACTCCAATCTCTCCCTCCATCTTCACATAGTATGCTCTCTGTATGTCTTGTCTGTGTCCATACTAGGACCCACCCTAATTCAATATGACCTCATCTTAACTTGATTACATCTGCAAAGACCGTATTTCCAAATAAATTCACACTCACAAGGGTCCAGGGGTTAGGACTTCAACATATCCTTTGGGGAACACGATTTAGCCCATAACATCCCCTATAGCCAATTTTCCACACAACAGCCATAATGGTCTTCACGAATATGCATCAGGCCTTATTACTCTCCTGCCTAAAGGACTGGTCCAGCTGGCCTCTTCCCGCCTCTCAAACGTCATTTCCTACCACATCCCTCTTACACTCTAGCCACACAGGCCTTCCTTCTGTCCCTCAAACACACCACACTCATCCCTGCCGCAGGACCTCTGCCTAGAAATTTTGGTGTGACTTCTTCGTCACCATTTCAAGTCACCACTCCAGTGTTATTTCCTCACAGAAGTTTACTCTTATCATCTACCTAAGCAGCACATATCAGAGGTATTCTCTTTCATACAACCCAAGTTTCTAAACAGCATTTGTCAGTACCAAAAAGTATCTTATTTGTTATTTAAGTACCCCACTTATTTGAACATAAGTCAGATTTATTGAGCCAGATTCCATTATTATAGCCCCAGAGACTAAACCAGCTCCTTACAAGTATTTGTCATTTTTATTTACTCAAATATGGCGTTTTCTTTCATGACATAAGGATTTCCTATTTTACTCACAAAGATTAACTATACCCCTAAATTTTCTTGTATTTTTTCTCTTTTTTGTGTGTGATTCATTTAAATCTTTAATCCATTTGGAATTAATCGTTGCATACTTGAGAAACAGGGGTCACATCAGATGATTCCAATGCAAAAAGTCTGCAATAACTCTGACCTATTAGATAAAGCTCAAACACTTCCGCAGAACATATGCAACCTTCCCTGACCTGACTGCCTCTGTTCCTCTATGGTACCAATCTCCTGCTGATGATTCCATCCTATCTTGTCCTCTGACTCCACCAAAAAGTCCTAATGGATCATCAAGAAGAATTATGCTTGAAATGCACTTCTCAATCTGCCTGAACTCCTGTAAATCCTTAAAACCCCAGTTCGAATGTCACCTCTCTTGGAAAGCCTTTACTGTCCAACCCTAGAGTTCCTCGCTTCCTTCTTTGTATCTCCATTTTTACACCCCTCTACTCTATAATATACAGTACCTGCTTCATAATATATATAAAGTATTTAGACTAGGGCCTAGTACACAATAAATGCTAAATAATGTTAACTACTATTTTATTACCACAATAGGTTGCAATTATTTGTGTAATCTCCCTTGCTAGACCAAGAGGGACAAAGGGCAGAGACCCACTTATTTGCCATTTTACCAAACCCACTGGTCTTGCGCATATTAAGCGCTAGTAAGTACTATACAAATATAATAAACAACACCTCAATTCTGGACCCTGAAGTAATTTCCTTTGAAACTGTGGATTCCTTATATTTTTAAAAAAGGAAACTTTTAAGATGAAAAATAAGTCTGCCCTTCCTGCTTTTTGATTTGGTTCAAATTCGAGGAGTTAGGGGGGAGTCCAGCTTTACGCACATCCAGAAAGACGATTCTAGATGCTCTATGGCTACCATCGTACATCCCATTATACTGGAAATGAAAACAATGGCATTTTTTAAAAGAGAGAAGGGGAATTTAAAATTTTTCGTCTTATTTTGAACGCAGTCAGACGTGTCTTAACCTCAGGTGAGTTCATAACCTCACATTCTCCTGGCCCTGAACCTCACATAAGGAATTTACCAGCTTCCCTGATAAAAAAACAACCCAATATGTCAACTCTGGGATGAAGGAGAAGCCGCACGGGTGAAAACGTAGGCCTGTGATGTCTAGCTGCCCTCTCCACGAGGAGTCTCCTTCCATACCAACCTCAGAGAATCACAGCGTTCTTACACTGGGGTACGACAGGATTCCTCAGCTCGGGTATCCCCTAAGCTAGCGCTACAGAGACCGAGCAAATCGCCCTGTGTTAAGTCAATGGCTGCAAGAAACGGAGATGACCACAACCCACAGGAGAAGAGGCGGAGAGAAGCTTAAAGCGGGAAAGACGAAGTGTACAGATGCTACGTGCGGAAAAAAGAAGAAAAGCAGCTGGAGGGTAGCTAAGTCAAACACCGCCACTTCTCATTTTTCATCGCCACCTCGAATTCTGACATCTAATGACTACACCCGCCGGTTCACGCTCTTCCCGCTCCAGTGCGGGCCAAGCCGCCGCCCACCCGCTGGAGAGCCGCGCGGTGGCAGGAAGGAGCGGCCGCCACCTCCCGGACTCACCGACTCTCGGTACCGTCACTTCTGCGCAGAAAGGCCTGGTTTGAGCCCAGGTCTTCCGAGTCAGCTCCCGGGAGGCCGCGACGTTCGATTCCTCCCCTCCCCCCAGCTCGAGACTGTCGACCTGCGTCCCGGCTTCCGTAGGCGGACGGCTTGATGGCCCCGGATGTTGATATGCCGCCTGCCCCGGAAACGGTGGCGGGAGGCCCAAGGGGGCGGAGGTGGCGTTGCCCGGTTCTCCGGAAGGACACGTGGCGGCGGTTGGGCCCCGGGCTGCCTGGGTGCTTAGTAGTCCCGCCGCCTCCTCCTCCTCCTCCCCCTCCTCTCCTGTATGGGCAGAGGAGGTTGTGTTGGCGGCTGGAGAAATCGGCAGCGGAGGATGGAGGAAGGAGGAGGCGGCGCGCGTAGTCTGGTCCCAGGCGGGCCGGTGTTACTGGTCCTCTGCGGCCTCCTAGAGGCGTCCGGCGGCGGCCGAGCGCTCCCCCAGCTCAGCGATGACATCCCTTTCCGAGTCAACTGGCCCGGCACCGAGTTCTCTCTGGTCAGTGCCCTCGCGAGTCCTGTAGCCATCTCTCTCCCTCCTAGCACTAGGGTTTGCCCCCTTCCCTCGGTACCTGCGTTTTTCTCCTCCAGAACCACCTCTGCAGGGGGATGCCTGCTTCCCTAATCCAAACGTTCATTTACTTTGCATTCATTCATTCATACAGCAAGTGTTTAGCGAACACATTATGTGGTCGTGCCATCCATGCTAAGCATAGAGGATCCAGCGGTCACCTGCTCTTCCCCTTTTAAATCTGTCTCATTAGACCTTGCTTACCAACACTCCCACCCCGTGGAAGAAGCTTTCTTAGAATCACGTCAGGCACAGGTATTTTATCTTCTCTTAGAAAGTCAGCTGCAGTTCTTCCTCCACCAGCCGCTTTCTCTCTTTCAGTATTACCACCCTACCCACACAACCGGTGGTACTGCAGATATGAGTTCCTTCTCTCCTACTAGTTATTTCTGTCTTGTATACACACACGTGCATATGTACAGACTCACAGCTCTTCCTCCAAAGTTGTTGCATAGAGAATTATTTGGTCTTTGAGATGTTAATGACATTCTATTCAGAATAACCTTTACAGTGCTGATGCATTAATGACTGTTATTTAGGCATGAGATTCTGTGATCAGTTTTCTTAGAGTGATGAACATTTTTATAACTTCACAGTAATGAAAATTTGCGGTCCTCCTGTCTTTGGGGAGTACTCTGCTGAAAAGTCTTCCTACCGCTGTAGGCCAATAAAACACTTAACATGCTTACCGTGTAGTAATTAATTAATTTATTTCAAATTGAAGTCTTGGAAAATACAAAAGCTTTTTAAAAATTCTTATTCCAGTTACCTGCAGTCATTCCATTTGGGATGACTGTTTTGTTCTATTACCATATTGTTCTATTACTACTTCATTGAAACAAGAGCATGATGTCAAAGCAAGATTTATCAGGGTAACAGACATTATGGTTACCACAACAGCTTTCTTTTTACAAATATTAGTTTTTGCAAATATTTCACTCTTGTTTGTTTCTCCACCCCTCTTTTCAGTTCTCCTATTCTGGTAGTTCAGTGGTTCTCAACATTAAGTAAATATTTCTCTGAGAAGCCAGGTTTATCTTTGTATTAATGCCATGAAGTATTGTTATATTAAAATATTTAGAGGGTGCCTGCGTGGCTCAGTTGGTTAAGCGTCTTCCTTCAGCTGGAATCAAGTCCCGAGTCTGGCTCCCTGCTCTGTTTCTCCTTCTCCCTCTGCTCCTCCCCACTGCTCGTCTCTCTCTCTCTCAAATAAATAAATAAAATCTTTTTTAAAAAATTAAATAAAATAAAATACTTATGTAAAAGTTTTTTATAAGTGAGATATAACTTTAGCAGTCTTGAAGTGAGAATAATTTAGTCCAACCTGTGTTACCGTTTCAAAAGACCACACAGAATAAACATGAGAAGTGTTACAGAATGTTCTGGTCATTAAAGTATTTTACTCTTGCACCTGTCGAGGTTTTTTTTTTTTTTTAAGATTTTATTTACTTATTTGAGAGAGAGGCGCAGAGAGCACAAGCAGGGAGAGGGGCAGATAGGCAGAGAGACAAGCAGACTCTCCGCTGAGCAGGGAGCCCAACTTGGGGCTCGATCCCAGGACCCCAAGATCTTGACCTGAGCTGAAGTCGGACACGTAACAGACTGAACCACCCAGGCGCCCTGTTTGTTTGTTTTTTATTTAAAAATCATATGCTGATATGCAGCCCTGAAAACTTCCTGACTCATAAGTCGATAACTAAAACTGGCCTTTTTAGAGGTTACTACCAAATTGTTATTCTATTTTCTTTCTGGCACTGGTGTTTGCTGGCTAAAAAGAGTTTATGGAAGATCTGTCTTAAGTGTATCCTGTACCAACCTTTCACATACCTGTCAATTTAATTTTAATTTTTAATTCTCTTTGGCAGTGTAACATAATCTAAGATGGGCACATCTGAAGATTTTTTTTTTCTTTTTTTTTAAGTTATTTTGAAGGACGCCAGGGTGGCTCAGTCAGTTAAGTGTCTGCCTTCGGCTCAGGTGATGATCTCAGGGCCTGGGATTGAACCCTACATCCATATCAGGCTCCTTGCTCAGCAGGGAGCCTGCTGATTCCTCTGCCTGCTGCTCCCCCTGCTTGTGCGCCCTCTCTCTTTCTCTCTGACAAATAAATAAATAAAATCTTTTAAAAATTTTTTTTAAAGTTATCTTGAGGAAAATCTGGAGATTTTTCTGTGAGTTGGCAAAAGTTGTCTGTGGCCCTCATGAAAAATAAACTGTAAGAGTCTTTATCATTGGCTTTTGGATTTTTTTTTTTAGTGCCTTTTAATCTTAAGGCTTCCCTTCCCTACTTTATGTAATTGACACTACAGCCCTCCTCACCTGGCACTGTCACTTTCTTTTACGGGCCAGTTGGTTGGACATATATAACTAAGCAGCTGTATGAACTAGGATAAGGGCCTTTATCTCTCCACTATCTGAAATTGGAAGAGACTATATTGGAAGATGTGAATTTTTTTTTTTTTTTTGGTGTAAAATTCTGTGCTTTAAATCATCTCCCCATTCAGATATATCAAAACAAAATATAATCTTCTTGCTTTCAAATTTACTTAGAAAAGTTATTAAGCACAAAAACTGTATTTTTTTAATGTTTATGTTAATTAATGACTATGATATTCTTTGTTTACTGGTTTTAGCATTCAGTTTTTTTGTGTGTATATATTTTTCTTCTGAAATACCATCTCTGTGTCATTAAACTATTCAACTATTCATTATTTCACAGAGTTCACAGATTTCACCGAAGTAAAACCACAGAATAAGTCCAGTTTTCTCTTTACTTCCTTTGGAAATGTATTCCCACTCAAAAACTTCCCACAGGGTTACTGGGATAGCTCAGTCAATTAAGCCCCCGAGTCTTGATCTCAGTTCAGGTCTTGATCTCAGGGTCATGAGTTCAGGCCCTGTGTTGGGCTCTAAGCCTACTTTAAAACAAACAAACAAACAAACGAAAACAACTTATCCCAAACACTATGCTTGGGAAGAATGGTAACCAACTCCATAGTTCCAAGCATTTTTTTTTTTTCCAAGCATGTTTATATATACTGGGAAGTTGTACCACTGAGTTTATTTTACAGCTTTTCTCTTGTCTCTCATTCTCTATCTTAATTCTTCCAGACTCTTGTCAAACATTAGCAGTCTCTCCCCTGCCAACATATTTTTTAAGTTCCTTAACCTTAAAGTACCATACCCCCTTGGATTAGTTTCATTATATTAAGATCTCATTTTTTATCAAATCACTAATAGGACCTCTTACATTGAAAATATATTAAGGTATTATATGGAACAACTTTTTTACACTATCTGCAATTCTGTACAGTCAGAATTTATTATAGTTCATGTTCCTAAAGAACTGTTTTACTAAATCAAAAGGAAACATTTTTAGTAGCAGATCAAAAAAGTTTTTTTAACTTAGAAAATGAGAAAAGGTTAACTTTTTCCCAGTAATTTCTGTTATGAAAAAGGGTAAAGTTTGTTAAAATTTTTACTTTGTGATCCCAATAAGTGACTCACTATTTCAGCAGTTTTCAGATAGAGGAATTGTTACTTGATCTGTTTTATTGAAGAGGAAAGCAACCCTTCCAAAACTAATGAAAGACAAATCTTTGCATCTTCAAATAAGCGATGGCTTTTATTTCTTATTACCCCTTACCTAGACCTTAAAATAGTAGACAGTATAGCCAGGGCACAGGGGTGCAAAAGCACCTGGGTCTGGGGATTCCAAACAGACAAGGTTCAGCCACTCTGAACTGACAAAACCCGAACGCAGAGAAATGGATGGTGGTGAAACAGGAAAGGATTTAATTTCAGTGAGGTCGGCACCCAGAAGACAGCAGACTGGCAGCTCAAAGACTGTCTCCAAGGTGCTGAAAATACTTCCAGGTTTATATAGGAAAAATATGGGGCAAAGGTGGGTTAAGTATGTTCAGGGAGGCATTGAAGGTAAAAATCAAACCTTATCTTGGAGTCAGGCTTGGGGGAGTGTCTTTGCTGGCTCAGGCAGTCCTTTTTGCTTGAGGGGGTAGTTTTGGTTCCATCTGGGGATGCTTTGCCCTGCAGGATCTTCTGGTCTGAACCAAGAGACAAGGTGGAAGGAAGAACCCAGCTAGAAAGTTTGAGGTCAAAATGGAGGTAGCCGAAGTCCTTTTCCAGGAGGAATGAATTTCTTACCATATAAACATAAAGCCCCAAGAGTGGTTTTTATTACACAGAAAGGATTGTCTTTCTTTGCTGTTGTTCCAAGTAAGCAATTACTTTTCCATTGTTGGCACTATGGTGAATGTTTCAGTAAATAAGTCAATGTTGCTGTGGAATTCAATTCCGAACATTAGAGTTACGGGTACTTTACAAATAGAGGTAAATACACTTAAGTCATATGCTACTGGTTGCCTTCACTACAATACAGGAATGACTTGACAGGACTTCAGGCCAGCCATTGGTAAGCAAATGTGAGTCATGCTTTGAACAACTCTGCATACATTCTGCATATATCTGAAAAACGTCAAAAGGCACTATAAATGTTATGTCTTATAGCAGTTTGTTGGCACAACTAAATAAATGTTTCTAAGGTTCCCTTTTTCATTAATTTGGTTTTGCAGCTCTCACTTTCAAATCTCTCTGGTTCCCCTCTTCACTTACAATGGTCTTTTAAGTAAGAATCCTTCGTCATAATCCAGGAGCCTATATAGTAATCTGAAAAAATGTAAACAAAAGCTGATTCAAATATGTTAAAACCGTTAAGAGCACACAGAATATGGAACCAGTCTGCTTGGGTTCATCTCTGTACTGTGCTACTTACTGGCTGTGTTACCTTGTACAAAAAAATTTTTTTAAGATTTTATATATTTATTCGAAAGAGAGAGAAAGTGAGTGAGCAAGAGAGAGAGAACACAAGCAGGGGGAGCAGCAGAGGCAGAGGGAAAAGCAGGCTCCTTGCTGAGCAGGTACCCTGATGAGGGGCTCGATCCAAGGACCCTGGGATCATGACCTGAGCTGAAGGCAGACCCTTAGCTGACTGAGCCACCCAGGCGCCCCACCTTGTACAAATTATTTAAGCTCTGGGTTTCAATTTCCTTTTCTGAAGATGGCTAGAATGTTTGTCTTGAAGATCGTTGAGTTAAAAAATGTTAAGGACTTAAAACTGCAATACAGTTAATACAGCTTGTATTTACTACTATTTTTGGTTTTGTTTTATTGTCGTGGAAAAACACTGCCCTAATTTGCATTTGTGTGTAAGATGACATTGGATCAAATAGTACTTGTTTTATTATGGTTATGAGTCCTTCTTGTTAAATTGAGAAAAGAACAGTTACTTAGTAAGAGTGGTTCTTTCCTCATGAGGGATAGCCAAATAGTATAGTGGTTTCACATATCACAAGATGAGAAGTTAAGAGTTGAATTACCTGGCAAAAATAGACAAGGCAAGAAACAACAATTGTTGGAGAGGATGTGGAGAAAGGGGATCCCTCCTACATTGTTGGTGGGAATGCAAGTTGGTACAGCCACTCTGGAAAACCGTGTGGAGGTCCCTTAAAAAGTTAAAAATTGAGCTACCCTATGATCCAGCCATTGCACTACTGGGTGTTTACCCCAAAGATACAGACGTAGTGAAGAGAAGGGCCATATGCACCCCAATGTTCATAGCAGCAATGTCCACAATAGCTAAATCGTGGAAGGAGCCGAGATGCCCTGCAACAGATGACTGGATTAAGAAGTTGTGGTCCATATATACAATGGAATATTACTCAGCAATCAGAAAGAATGAGTTCTCAATATTTGCTACAACATGGACGGCACTGGAGGAGATAATGCTAAGTGAAATAAGTCAAGCAGAGAAAGACAACTATCATATGATTTCTCTCATCTATGGAACATAAGAACTAGAATGATCAGTAGGGGAAGAAAGGGATAAAGAAAGGGGGGGTAATCAGAAGGGGGAATGAAACATGAGAGACTATGGACTATGAGAAACAAACTGAGGGCTACAGAGGGGAGGGGGGTGGGGGAATGGGATAGACCGGTGATGGGTAGTAAGGAGGGCACATATTGCATGGTGCACTGGGTGTTATACACAACTAATGAATCATCGAGCCTTACATCGAAAACCGGGGATGTACTGTATGGTGACTAACATAATATAATAAAAAATCATTATTAAAAAAAAAAAAAGAGTTGAATTACCACAGAACATATATCATAGAACATGAAAACCTCTGTCTTAGTAGTTAGTGACACATCTGCTATCACAAAGCAAAGACTTCTTTTTAGTTAAATAATAGGAGTAATATTAAATGAAATGTTCATTTGAATTATGTTGATTCATATTTGGTTTGTGAATTTGTTTGGTTTTATATTGTAGAAAGCTTTAAAGATAGTTTTGTTGATACATACCAGGAATTGGCAAACTATACCTTTGGGTTGGCCAACCACCTATTTTTGTAAATAAAGTTTTTTCAGGGCACAGCCATACCTGTTCATTTTCCTATCCCTATACAATGCCTTACTACAATGAGTAGTTGAGTAGTTGCAACAGAGGTCGTATGGCCCACAAAGCCTAAAATATTTACTACCTGGCCCTTTACAGAAAGAGTTTGCTGACCCAGGATGTATACTAAAAAAAAAAAAAGTTAAGTCAACAGAGAGGATCCTTAGGGATTTTCTTTTTCTTTTTACTTTTTTTAAAGATTTTATTTATTTGAGAGAGAAAGCATAAGCCAGGGAGAGAGGCAGACGGAGAGGGAGAAGGAGAAGTAGACTCCTCACTGAGCAGGAAGCCCGATGTGGGTCTCCATCCCAGTACCCTAGGATCGTGACTTGAGCCGAAGGCAGACGCTTAACCGATTGAGCCACTCAGGCACCCTGAGGGATTTTGCTTTTGTAAGTCATTTATCCAAATATGAAAAATAATGCACTATTATTATGTTCAAGTATCCAATGCAATAGAATTGAGAGTACATCTGTAAAGTGCAATAGATTCTCACATATAGGTGGTAATTGTTAGTAGGAGTAATAAGTATTCAGTAATGGTGTATCTATGAACGTTCATTGCCTCTTAATGCTTTTTTTTTTTTTTTTGGAAGATTTATTTATTATTTGAGAGAGAGAATGGGGGGGCGGGGGAGCAGAGGGAGAGGAAGAGAAACCCATGCAGACCGAGCTGAGCATGGAGCCCTTTGCAGGGCTCAATCTCACCACCCTGAGCCGAAATCAAGAGTCAGACGCTTAACCCACCGTGCCACCCAGGTGGCCCCACCTCTTAACGCTTTTTAATCCCTATTTTAACTTCAGTCTGTTTTACTACTTTTTTCTTTATATTCCAAATTTCATTTGTGTTCATTTTTTTCCTGTTATAACACCAGGATAAAGTTTGTCATCCTCATTTTGATCTTAATACGTAGAATCTTTTCCCCTGCCTTGGAAATATGTTTAAAAATCCTCTGTTGACATGATGAATTACTTTGACCTAAGACTGTAATTTATTCACTATAATACAACTTAACCAAAAAAAAAAATGTATATTTTTTGTTCTATTTCTAGCCTACAACTGGAGTTTTGTATAAAGAAGATAATTATGTCATCATGACAACTACACATAAAGAAAAATATAAATGCATTCTGCCCCTTGTGACAAGTGGGGATGAGGTAACTTTTTATAAATATATCAATAATCCCTGTCACCAAAAATATGTATTTAAAACATTACAAACACATACTTTAAAATAAAACTGAATGACAAGTTTCTCAGTAACACTGTTTATCATAAAAGTAGTAATCACTATTATTCTTGAATTCTTTTATTTTACAGTTCAACTTGGAAAATTAGCAACTAGTTATTCATGGTTTTAATGAAAATTGAATTCCACACTGGCTTTCTTTTATAGAAATGAGGGTTTTGAAACAGGATATAATTTTTAAATGTATATGTGACTTTTTTTTATAAAGAAGTTCTAATAATAAATCTATAGGTACCTATGCTTTTTCCCTACCTTAGCTCATGCCCATTTCTTTGTCCGGAAATGCCCTAACTGCCTCTTATCCATCCTTCAAGGCAATGACTTCTTTCAAGATGAAACAGGAGAGTCAGCATGGTAAAATGAAAAGGACACCAGCCTAGGAGCCAGGAGGCTGAGGTATAGGCTACAGTTAGCTGTGGAACCTTGAACAAATTTGAAACTCCATTCTTCCACTCAATAAATTTATTGAGCTAATTATATAATACTTTCACAGTCTGTAAGATGGAAATATTGCAGACTCAGGGAGTGCTTTCTTAGGTTTTGTTCAGATTTGAAATCTGTGAAAGACAGCTCTCTTTCATTTTGTTTTAAACCTTCTTAAGACACAAATACACATGTGCACGATCGTACGCATATGCATGTGGCATTCAAATCTGAAATGTAAAAATATATAGGAAACGGGGATGTACCTTAAAACTTTTCCGTACTTCTATAAGATTCAACTATTCTGAGGCTATCATAGTTTGAATTTGTTCAGATGCAAGTATTTAAAACTTCTGAAATAGGTTTATAAGAATTGTTCAGTAAACTGATACTCAAACCATTTTTTAAGAGAAGAAAGAATGGAAGAATATTCTATGGCTCCATATTTTATACTTCAATTCTTTTGAAAGAAGTGGCAAACCATAGGATCTTTTTAAAAGTTTTGACTTTTTTCCCCTTTTATTTCCAAGCATTTGTGATTTGAACAGTGAGTTAATACCCAGACAGCAGAGTTGGGTGAAGTTCTAGAATAATTGTAAGTATTAAATCCTAGTTCTTTCATAGGAAGAAGAAAAGGATTATAAAGGCCCTAATCCAAGAGAGCTGTTGGAGCCACTATTCAAACAAAGCAGTTGTTCCTACAGAGTATGTATTTTATGTTCTCTTAATAAGTAGAAAATAAATTTCCAATAGCCAGTAGACCCTTGAAAATAATTCTGCATTTCTTTTTACTGTATTATGTTGTATCAGATTTTAAGTTAATTGTAAATCAAAGCTATTGCTTAACAGTATTTTGCTCATTTAAATTCCTATATAGTAGATGCAGCAAACACCCAGTAACACCAGTTTCAAATAATATCACTTCCCAAATTGTTCTGAATGTTTTTCAGATCAAAAGAAAATTTCCTTATATACAATTTTAATTAAAAATGCTAATTGTTATTTTTTAGATGTATAAAATGGTCCCTAAGCCAGGTGGTTACTACAGATCCCAAGTGTAGTCTAGACCTATTTTCTTCACAGAATTTTCACAAACAGCTAATTAGTGAAAACAGTGACTAGGCTTCAGAAATTTCATATTTTTCTGAGGCATAATAATGTTTCATGAACGCTTACTCTAAATCTTGAGGGAAATCTACTCAACTACATAAAATATCAAAAAGTAATTCAGTTGAGTTACATGGCTTTTGTGTGTTTAAATACATCCTTTTTTCTTAGATTGAGTCTTACTGGACTTATGAAGTATGTCACGGAAAACACATTCGACAATACCATGAAGAGAAAGAAAGTGGTCAGGTCTGTTTTTCTTCAAAATACAAAGTATGGAGTATGGAACATTATAAAATGAGAACTTTAATAATGAGTTTGATGATTTTAAAGTTGTATTCTTGGTATTTGCAAGATACTTACTATATTTTTATTTTATTCCAATACAGAAAGTAAATATTCACGAGTACTACCTTGGGAATATGTTGGCCAAGAACCTTCTATCTGAAAAAGGTTTGTTTCTACGGAGTGATTTGATAGTAATGCTGGAATTTGGTTGAAAGTATATGTTCAAATTAGAATTTAAAAGATCTTACAGGAGACTGTATGCATTTTAAAACACTAACATAAATTTCTGAACAATCCCTTGGAAAATTTTTTCAAAGAGATCTTTTCATTATTTGCTGTGTCAACAAACTGGGTATTAACTCACTGCTTTTTGTCTACATATTAATAAATTTTTAAAAATCTGGTAAGATAACAGGTTAGTGTTATATTTATATAGTGTTAATGTTAGTATTTTGCTTGCTGTAAGCATAGTTGTTATACATGGAAGTGGAAATGTAGATGTGTCCCTAAAATTGTGACATATTTTTGTTAATCCATGTTATTCAAAGTCAACTAATTTAAGATTAAAATTCTCACTGATATAAAAATACTTCAAAAGAAAATTGTTGTGGCCAGTTTTATGCCTTAAATAGAGTATTTCTCAGGTAAAGATATAAGGATTAAATTTGACTGTCCTTTCAAACAAAACCATTTCAAGATAACTAGCTAAAAGTAGTAAGATAAAAATTACATGTATGTTTGGATCTCCTTTAGAAAGAAATTTAAAATTACAAAGTTGATTAAAAACTTATTCATTTGTATCTTATATATAAGTCCCTGGTCATTCTTTACGCCTACCTTACATAGGTAATATCTTATTATTCCACAGATCAAGAGGCAGATGAAAAGGAAAAATCAAAAGAGGCAAGTGACAAGTGTTGATTTTTTTCACTTTTAACATCTATTATTAGTGAGGCATGAATTTATACTACTTAAATGACAGAATTTAGTCATGTGTTCTTTCTCTGTCTATCAAATACCTCAAAGGATTGGGTGAAAGAAAATTTGCAGTATGTTAGGTTTTTCTGAGAAAAGTTACACTGTGATACTTTTATTTACTTTTAGGATCATAGAAAAATTAAGGAACTTACCAAAGATGTGTCTGGGAAAGTTTTCGTAATGGCAGTATATCACTTCCGGGCTTAGCAAAGTTTCCCTCCGTTTAACATTGGAAACAATTATAAATAAGAGCTTTTGCTTTTTCCCCTGGTGTGGTGCCTATCTCCCATGGGTAAAACAGAGAAACTACATATGTAAATAACAAGCTCCCAGACTGCAAGCATCTTCAAAGCAGGGACTGTCTTTTATCTCTTTACCCCACAGTGCAAAGCAGAGTGCCAGATATTATGTAGGCACTTCATAAGTGTGTACTGAATGTGAATTCATAATTGATGATTGAAAAATAGGATTGTTTAAAAAGAATGATTCCTTAGGGTACCTAATCACAATTTTGAAATGCCCCTGTAGTTCAAGGAATGCTTTCTGAATCTTAAGAACTCCCATAGAGTTAAATAACCTGTTGATAGAGGATATTTTTGTAAGTGGTTTCATATCATAATGATAATTTTATTAGAGGAAAAGTGAAATGGCAAAAGGCCTTAAAAGGGATGACTGTAACTTAAAAGGGTGTCTTTGGGGGGAATTGATAAGCTAAGCATAGACACACATAGCATTGATATTTTAAAAGATTTTAATTTTACAGACTACCTTTGAGATAAAATATTTATTTACTGTGGCTCTGGAGGATAGCAAGATGGAATTCAAAGTGTGAAATGATAAAGGAAGAGGAAGAAAAGGGTAAGGGAAGAAAACTAACATTTACTGAGCCTCAATTTATAAGCCAGATACTGTGCCAGGCATGTAACAAAAGGTAATGCTTAATTTTCCCCACAACCTCTGAGTATATATTATTATTTTCCTTTTACAAATGACAAAAACTGAAATTTGGTCAAAGTCAGAAAGCCAGTAATTTTCTAATTCTAGATACTAGCATGAAAATAACATACAAGAAACCTCAAAATATTTTTCCCTGGAAACATTTGTTTCTTGCCTGTTTAGACATGGCGCTGACAGGGTACCAAAGTGATACAAGATGAGCTCCCTGCCTCCAAAGAGCTTGCTTGGAGATACTATTAACAATATTTTTTAGAGCCCTTACACTAGATTTTTCTTTGGTTTATATAGATAAAATATGGGAGCTAGTTCCTTAATAATCCTTGTCTTCTGAGGTGATCTATTTTATTCCCCTGGTCCGTGAAAATTTCTTCGTTTGTCCTCTGCTGGCCTTGAATAGATTTATATAGGAGTTTATGTTGAAGAGTATGGCTCTTAATATTAACGACAGAGTAAGCAGATTAATGAATGAGTACAGTATTAAGATTCCTGTTCTAGAAGATAGTGTTTTACTATGTAGCCCCGCTTTTTGACAAATCAGACTTCAAACTCTAGAATCTAAAGTATAACACAGCCATTCAGTGAGAATTTAGTATAGAAAATTCTGACTAGTCCAGTATAGTAAGTTCCTGTATTTTATCTTAATCTCTTTCTTTAGAACTGTTAGAAATAATTCATATTAAGAGGTTATATCCTTTTATATAAATGCACGCTTACTTAACATCTTAATTTTAGCACCAAATAAAAATTTTCCTTTTTTGCTATATAAAACTAGCTCTGAAAATAAGTTTTTGCTCAAATAAGAATTTAGGAATCAAAAGAATGTTAGAGGAAGAATTTATAGAAAATACGGAAATTTTACCTTTATAAAGGTTGGTTTGTAAATAAAATGTAGTTTTCTTCTTTTAAGAAAAAGTGTTTCTCCCATCCTCAACCCCACCTCCATTTCTAATGGGAAGTCTGTCTTATACTCTTTTTTTTTAAGATTCCCACTAAAAATATTGAAGGTCAGATGACACCCTACTATCCTGTGGGAATGGGAAATGGTACACCTTGTAGTTTGAAACAGAACCGGCCCAGATCAAGTACGGTGATGTACATATGTCATCCTGAATCTAAGCATGAAATTCTTTCAGTAGCTGAAGTTACAACTTGTGAATATGAAGTTGTTATTTTGACACCACTCTTGTGCAATCATCCTAAATATAGGTAGGATGTGGATTTAATATTTTAAACATGAAATGCACACATACTTTATAGTGTCATATGCTTAGCTTTAATGCTTTGTTCTTACTGAATAGATTCAGAGCGTCCCCTGTGAATGACATATTTTGCCAGTCACTGCCAGGATCACCATTTAAACCCCTCACCCTGAGACAATTGGAACAGCAGGAAGAAATACTAAGGGTGCCTTTCAGGAGAAATAAAGAGGTATGAGAATTTTCTCAGTGCTTCCTTTTCTAAATTTCAGAGCATATATCAGTATTTTAATCATTCCTGTAACATAGTAGTAGTACTTTATTTTTCTGACTCAAAATTTTAAGTTCCAATTTTTTAACCGATTTTAATTATTTTCCTTATTCTTACACTTCTCAGAAACTATTTTATCATTCTCTTACTCTCGTGATTTCATATTTTAAAGTTTGACATCCTATTAATTGTAGTTAAGTTGAATTTTTAGCTAGTCGACTGGCCTTCCCAGCTGAGCCCCTTGAAAAAATAGACTACAACTCATCTTCTAATGCTTTATTTCTTCTTTAGCCCATCGCTCTGTGTCATGAAACCATAATTCTTCAGAAACTTCTTATTCAGGTCAACAGCAGTCTTTTGGTTCTATGTCCAGTTCACTGGACATATGCATAACTTGATCTTAGCACATAAAACACTGAATATATGAAGCTTGAACTTTCTCTCCTGCCTTTACTTGAAGTCATTCTCTCTGGTTCTCTGTTCTCCTCTCCTGTGTATTAGGTCTTTGTTTCCTTCCTGCCCCTGAAAATGTTGACGTTCCCCACAGTTCTAGCCATAGTTGCCTTCTGTCTGTAGTGTGTATGGTCTCAAGTGAGCTCATCCAGGCCCATTCTGTCAACTTCCATTAATATGCCATGAGTTCCAAATACACATCTTCAACGTTGACCTTTCCCCTGAACTCAAACCACAGTCACAATAGTTAACATGGATGAATATTAACAGCTGTTATCTAATACAACAACCCACAAGATATACTATTACCGTCCTCCTTAACAGGTTAGGAAATTGAGGTTCAGAGAAAGGAAGTGACAGGTGATGAATTAAAGATGAAAATCAGAAGTCTGGTTCTGGAGCCTGTCCTCTTAACCACGTCTCTTTGCTGCTTCTCCTTTTCCATGTGCTATCTTCCCTTTTCCTCTGCTCATTGGACATAACCATGTACATTTTCAGTAATCTCAAATTCATCTCTCTCACGCTGACCTTTTCCTAATCTTCCCTATTTTTTTAATTTTGATTTATTATTTATTTTTAAGTAACCTCCACACCCATGGTGGAGCTTGAACTCAAAATCCCAGGATCAAGAGTCGCATGCTCCCTACTGAGCCAGCCAGGCGCCCCTTCCCCATTGTTTTTAAGGCAGTGTTACTTCCTTTGTAAATGAAAGAGGACTTCTAATGAATTACCCCAGAAGAGATCAATGTTTCCTCTTTTTTGGTCTTGTATTTTACTCAGTCCTCCATTATAGCACTTACATGGCTAAAACTGATTCGTTTTCCTGGGATTCTTATATTAAGATCAAGGGAGAATACCCTATGCTTTATTACTTTGAGGTTTCCAGCTCCTTGAGGTCTACTGTCGGTACTTAGTAATGGTTTAATTAACCAGTAACTGACATTTAGCTGCAAAACCTGCTTCTTCTCCCCTTTCTCTAGAGTACTTCTGGCAAAAGTATTGTCGGACTCTTTGTGGCTGTTGTGAACACTGCCGTTCTGATAGGAAGAAAAAATTATCTTATTAATCTGCATTTGATTTAAAGTGCTCAATTAAAAGATTGGACATGGATTTCTCTTCCGGTCTTTTCCCTGATAGTGATTTAAATACTGACAGGTACTTAAAAGTCAGCTCAATCAAAATGCTTCCCAAATCCCAACTTTCATTACTCTTCAGAGAAGAAATGGCAGCTTACTTTTCTCTAATTAATGTGTTTAATCTGCCATTTGAGAAAAATTATTTTTAAAAAGCTACAGATGATAACACTTAAAATACTCAGGACCTTTAGAATACATGTTGTAGATGAAAACCTTAGGTAATACTGTAGGGTGAATAGTTACTTAAAATGATATTTTTCTCAGAATCCTTTCTTTTATAAATCTAGTTTATTACACATAACTTTTTTTTAAAAATTGATTTGTCGTATGGTTTGCCTTTTAAATGTGAAATAAGCTTAACCATAAAGATAATGAGTTTTTTTCTGTTCTAAACAAATACAAATCTGGCTATCAGAATTTTGTTTTGATATTATTCCTGTTACTTTTGTTTCGTTTTGTTTGACATGAAATGGTTTATTAAGGGGACTTAGAACTGAAGCCTCTTGGGCTATGGCAAATAGTACGACAAATTGATCTCCACAGCCCCACCTACAAGAACTGCTTTTATAGCCCTAAAGGTTGGGAGTACACACTAGGGAACCACCCAGGAGAATGTTTAGGAATAGGTGTGGTTACAGAAACTATTTGCTAGATAACCCACTAAATAAAGTCTTAGTGAGGCTTTAAAAAAAAAAAAAAAGAATAGGTGTGAGTCATAGTCACTTCTCCAGCATATCAAGGATGTTGTGCCCCAAGGGTGTACTTAAGGGTGGAGTTGTACAAAAGGACGGAATGGTGGGGCGTGCTGTCCTCTAGAAGGCTTTAAAGTAACAGAGGGGTCATCGTGGCAGATTGGTCCAAGATGATATTAGTCTAGCTGTCACACACTACCCCTCAAATCCAACCCTTAGAGTCTCATATGCCCACCTCTTCCATGATGTTCCCTGAGCCATCAGAGAAGGGCTTTTTGCAGTAGGGGCTCTTTGGCAAATGTTCAAGTTAAATGTATAAACCACAGCAGCTGTACAGGTCTGCATTCACAACGCATTATTAATATTTTTCCTCACTAACCTTACTTTAGGTCTCATATATTCTAAGTAATTAGTTTGGTCTGTTAGACCTTAACTCCTTAGGAGCAGTGACTATGTCTTCTTCATTTTTAATACTCAGCACTTAAAACAGTTATCAGGAGTGCATTATGTTCTGAATGTAGAAATACTATACATAAAATCCAAGGTCCTTTCAAAAAATAAGATGTCATTTGGCAATCTTAGTTCTATAATACTGGAAGAGAGGAAGGATAAGGTCATTGGTTTCTAGAGTAACTTTCCAATGACTCCTACCCAAAGTAGGAGAAAAGAACCACAGTTGATCAGTGGCAACTACAGCAGGTAAAAGGAAGCATTATGTCCACTATACATTTACTAGGAACCCTTTTACTATTTAATTTTTTAAATTATGTTATTCAGTTTTAATTGGTATACTCCTTTAATTCTGATCTACATTCGTTTTCTCTCCACTCACTGTCAAAACCCAGTTTACTTCTGGATTCTAACTCATTACCCTCTTTCCTAATTATTCTCTCCACCCTACTTCTGTCATTCCTGTAGAGTCTCTTCTTCTCTGGCTTGGGTTACTTCAACTCCCAGTGTTGGCTCCCCACCTCAGGAATTGTTACTATTCCTTCCCTGCCGCTGCCACAGTATTACTTAAAATCTGATCAAAAGTTTCATCAAAAATCTGATCCCATATTTTTGCCTAAAATCCATAAAACTTCCTAGAATTATGTGATTTTTTTACCAGTAAGTACCTGTTTATCTCTTTAGTTTTAAATACTATTCCACACCCCACATCTTTGCTCTTTTTGTGTCTTCCTCAGGTTCACATGCGTATGTGCGCACAGACACAAAGCCTGCAGAGTCACATAAATCACAAGTTATTCATGTTTCAAGAATCAAGGGTTTTCTCTTTGTGAAGTCCTCATGTTTCAAGTCTTTATCAAAATCTATTTGAATCACCACTCCCTCTGTGAATCTGCTGTTCTCTGCACCCTTTAGTTGGCGTCTTTCTTTACCAACCTGCAGCGGCCTTCAGGACAACAACCAGATCCTACTGCATTTTAATAATTATAATTAATATTCATATTTATTCCCACTCAGCTCCTCTTTACCCTGCTTGTTATCTTTTATTTACCCATAGTAACCACATTTTTCCAGAACTAAATGTAGAAACAAAATCTAACAAGTAGTGAAATAATATTTTAGTGCATTTCCTTTCGGTCTTTTTGGGTTTTTTGTTTGTTTGTTTTTTGATACATACACAGAGACACACATTAAAAAAAATAATTAGGTCCAAACTCTGTGCTGTGTGTGTGTATGTGTGTGTGTAAATATATAAAATATCTTCACTTTTTTCACTTAATAGTATATCGTTTTTTACATTCCTATGTCATAAAGTAATCTATATTATTTTTAATTATCTCAAATATTCCATTGTTGTTGTTTTTTTAAGATTTTATTTATTTATTTGATGGAGAGAGAGAGCACGCAAGCAGGGGGAGTGGCAGGCAGAGGGAGAGGGAGAAACGGGCTCCCTGCTAACAGGGAACTTGACATGAGGTTCGATTCCAGGACCCTGAGATCAAGACCTAAACTGAATGCAGACACTTAGCTGACTGAGCCACCCAGGCACCCTCAAATATTCCATTGTTTAAAGTACCAAAATTTATTTAAATTATTTACTGGTATGGATATTTTTGTTGTCCAGAATTTTTTGCTAACGTGAAGAATGCCGCACTGAATGTTACTGGAGCTAAATCTTTACACCCATCAGTGGTGATTGTTTACACCGGGTATCTTTCTAGAAATAGGTCAAAGGTAAGCACATAACGAAGGGTTTTGATATATACTGTCAAATTATACTTGAGAAGAATTGTGGAATTTTACAGTCTTGTTAGAAATATTAAAAGGATGCCTGGGTGGCTCAGTCAGTTAAGCATCTGCCTTTGGCTCAGGTCATGATCCCAGGGTCCTGGGATCAAGTCCCGCGTCAGGCTCCTTGCTCAGCAGGGAACCTGCTTCTCCCTCTTCCTGCTGGCTGCTCCCCCTGCTTGTGTGCTCTCTCTCTCTCTCACTCTGACAAATGAATAAATTAAATCTTTAAAAATACATATTAGGGGCGCCTGGGTGGCACAGCGGTTAAGCGCCTGCCTTCGGCTCAGGGCATGATCCCGGCGTTATGGGATCGAGCCCCACATCAGGCTCCTCCGCTATGAGCCTGCTTCTTCCTCTCCCACTCCCCCTGCTTGTGTTCCCTCTCTCGCTGGCTGTCTCTATCTCTGTCAAATAAATAAATAAAATCTTTAAAATATATATATATATATATATATTAAAAAAAAGGCAAGTGCAGATGTGTATTTGTGTATATTTCTTTGTATTTGTGTGTATATAATGTGTGTGTTTTCTAGTAGATGGTATACTAACTTAGCTTAGGTACTTGCATTGGAGGAACTCTAGCTGCTATGATCAAAAAAAAGAAAAATGAGACAAAATATATAAAATGGTAATTATCCCTGTATGTTACGAATGGCCATCATACCCCTAACTGGTAGATGGAACTAACGTTTATCTAGAGCTTTCTCTATTAAGTGTTACAAAATTCATTTTCTTAAAACATTAAAAATGAGTGGACAACTTTTATTTTCCAAATTTCCTTCATTTTAAAAATAAAAATGGAAGTCATAACTGAAAAAAAATAAGTATGGTATAGAAGCTCTTAAACATATGTGTTTAATTTTAGGAAGAGTTGCAGTCAACTAAAGAAGAGAGATTTCCAGCAATCCACAAACCCATTGCTGTTGGTTCTCAGCCCATGCTCACTGTTGGAACAACCCACATATCCAAACTGACAGATGACCAACTCATAAAAGAGTTCCTTAGTGGTTCTTACTGCTTTCATGGGGTGAGAAGCGAACCTTCGGTTTCAGTATTTATCTAACAACCTTCACTTATGTGTTATTTAGTCATGGGGCATCAGCAGCTCTGAAAAAAGTTTTTGTCAATAGAGAAATGGCAGGATTCTGGAATCCTCCTAATGGACATTTTCTGTCTGCATCTTTATAATCTAAGTAATAGCCATTATGTTTTCTTTACTCACAAGCTAAAATTTGACCTTTACTTGACAGAAAATACATACAACCAAGTCATGTGTGATTCTGGTTGATTGCTGAAATGAGCATCAAGGACTATATAACCTTTAAAAAAAAAAAAAAGATTGCATAGCCTACATTTTAGTTATGTAGCAATCACATTTAAAACTTTAGTTAACATCTACAAAGATTAAAATTTGCCCCTAATAACTAATAGTTCCAGTGGGAATTACACTAAGTGGAATTTTCACCTTATTTTCTTTTACCAAGGCAATACAGCAGTTATTCTCTGTATTTGTCTTTTTTAAATTATTATTTCTCAGTAATTTCTTTTTTCTTTTTATTACTGAAGTATAGTTGACATACAACGTTATATTAGTTTCAGGTGTATATAATGTAGTGCTTTGACAACTCTATACATTACTCCATACACGCTAAGTATAGTTAATGATCTTTCACCGTATAACATTATTTCTCAGTGACTTTTTATTTTAATTTTCAATCATATTATTGCTATTACAGTTTTTCTAATTATATATATTTCTATTACTGTCATGTGTAAATACTGAGACAGACCCCAGTCCCCCGTTCCCTCCGTAACCTGGCCTGTTTTCTTTCTTACAGGGCGTCGGCTGGTGGAAGTATGAATTCTGCTACGGCAGACACGTGCACCAGTATCATGAGGTACAGACTAGCCTTTAGATCGTTCTGCCGCTAGATAGGGTAAAGTTTCAAAAATCGTTTGTGGGGAAGAAAGAGGGGGGATGGCATTTTAATTGTGAAATGACTTTAATATGAAAATACTCAAAGCGTCTCTGAGTTCTGGAAAATGGAAAACTTGGGTTTAACTAAGTCACTCATCTTAAAGTAACGCTTATTAACTCCTCAGATTCTTGTATTACTGTGACTCTAGAGGAATAACAGGCTATTTGTCTAACCTCTTTAGCTTTGACTGGAAATTAGTCATTAAAATTCTTCTTTAAATTAATAAAGTGAATAGTAAGATAGTATGTTATGGCTCGAGTTAGGAAAATAGGGTAAATACAGCAAGTTTCTCAGCTAAAAGAACATACCGTATCACCCAGGTTTAACATCAAGTAAGTTTTAAGATTGTACACATTGGCTTTTTATTCTTCCCTCTACTTCTGATTTCATAAATCAAGATAGCATTTTCTTCTACACTTGAGCCAAGCTGTTTAAATTCTGAACTTCAGGCTTCCATAGATTTATTTGTCATAGTTGTACCTTGTTTGGTAAGATAAACTTCTAGACATTGAAGACAGATATTAATTAGTATTCACCTGGCTGTTTTAAACAGCTCTTTTTATTTCCCTAAAGAAATAACTAGTAATTTAAAAATACTATGTTTACCCTCTTGAGATGTTGTGAGTCAGTCTTAAATTCTAAGACAGATCATACCAGGAAAGATATCAACTCAACCTTCCACATGTAAATCATTCCAAATTTATGAGGCATCTGTACACTAGGACATTTTATTTCTCTCCTTAAACCTGAGAAATGCCATTTCACTCTTCTTCCCACTTCTTCTTGCTACTATGTAGAAGTTTCGTTTATTTTTAATAAGATTTATTAATAGAAAAAAATATTATCTAACTACAGCCCAAATAATACCCAGTGGCTTTTTTTTTAATTAAAGGAATATATGCTAGAAATTTAGAATGAATAGTAAAATTCTCCTCCACCATTGTCCCATTTCCTAAAAGTAATTGCTGTTAACATTTTCTTCCACAAGAAAAAAATGCATATACATAAATGTTAGTATGACTAGTAAAGCACTACTCTGCACTTATTCTTTTCAGTTAGTATCTTGGAGATCTTCCCATGCCAGCAACAGCTGATCTCATTCTTTTCGGCAGGTACAGAGGATTATGTTTATATCCACAATGTATTTAGCCAGATCTCTACTGACAGGCCTTCGAATTATTTCCAGTTTTTGCTATGATAGCATCTTAGTGAGCATTTATAAATAGTTTTGTTGGTAAACCCTTGCAAGTGTATTCATAAAGCACATTTCTAGCAACATACTTGCTAGGTCAAAATATATGCATACTGAGTATTGCCTTCCGAAAGGTTGTAAGGCATTTCCGTTAACGGTGACTTTAAAACACCCACCCACCCACACACACACACACACACACACACACACACACAAATAGTAAAATAATAGTAGTTAACAAATATAATACTCACTGTATACCAGGCACTGTTCTAACTATGCATATTAACTCGATCTTCATAACAACCCTAAGAGGTGACTGTTGTTCTTCCACGGTGAGGAAATAGAAGCAGTGATTTAGTAACCTGCCGAAAACCACATAGGTAGTAAATGATGAAACCAGAATTCTAACCCTGGCAGTCTTGCTCCATATCCAGCCTCTTAAACACTTCACTATGCAGCTTCAGTCCCTGTCTATCTAGTAACTTATAGTCTAGTTGCTGAAAGAATGTTAAATTGTTGACTCTTTACTTGGCAGTGAGCTCAGCTCGCAGCAGTGCCTTTGCCTGTTTCATCTACCGCTGTAAGGGTTTCTCATTCTCTAATCAGATGCATGCTAGTGCTCAGCATGGTGCCTGACATAAAATAAGAAGATGAAGAGGAAAATAGGAAGAAAGGGAGGGGAGAGGAAAGAAAAGGAAGGAGAGAGAAAGAAGTCCACATAGAAGACAATACATAGTGTTTAAAAAAACGGAATGGGGAAGGGGATTTCTGAACAGTCTTGATACAGAAATAAGCATAGTGTCAGATGAGTAGTGTGAATACTCTGTATAAGTTGCAGATTGGCATTTGGCAGAGTAGAAGTAGGATGCAGATAGGCACAGTGGGTCTGCAGGGTAAGAGATACAGGCCGAGAATTAATTAAGAATCACAGTAGTGGGTCGCCTGGTGGCTCAGTTGGTTAAGCATCCGACTCTTGATATCAGCTCAGGTCTTGATCTCAGGGTTGTGAGTTCAAGCCCCGCATTGGGCTCTGTGCTGGGTGTGGGGCCTACTTAAAAAAAAAAAAAAGAAGAAGAAGAATCATAGTAATATAGTAATATGCAGTTATATCATTTAGGTATGAGAAATACCTTGGTTGAGGGGGTGAGATGTTGGCATTGGAAATGTGGAGGAAGAGTCTGAAGCCAAGGACATCTCCAGGAAAACAATGGACAAAACCAATAGATGTAGGAGAGGAAGGAAATAAAAGAGTCAAAGGTAATCACGTGTGGAGCTAACCTGACCGGAAAGTAGTTACATTATTTAGAGAAACAAGGAACAAAGAAGATAATGAGTTCAAATGTCTCCTCACCAGGTTTGTGTAGCACTGTTTGACTAACATCTAAACACCCATCTGCAGTGTGCAGGTGAAGATAAGGACTATAACTTATAGGCCATCAGGGTAAATGTCTACTTGATGATATCAAGGATTCATCACTAATATTTTTTCATATATTAGGATAAAGATAGTGGAAAGACCTCTGTGGTTGTGGGTACATGGAACCAAGAAGAGCATATTGAATGGGCTAAGAAGAATACTGCTAGAGCCTATCACCTTCAAGATGATGGTACCCAGACAGTCAGGTAAAGATGAACCTTATTTGCCTTTGGATCTGATTAGTAGAGTATCTTAAACTCAGAATATTGAAAAGCATAACATTTAAACACTTAAGTAAAATCTCCGGTCAGTTTTTTTCAGGGACATCTTTTAAATTAGTTTTCTTTTCCTAAGGTAATAGTTAAGAACACAGTTTCTGAAGGGGGGGGGAGGTGCCTGGATTCAAATGCTGGCTCTTCACTTACTACCTTGGGCAGATTACATAATCTTCTTAAGTCTCACTTTTCTTGTCTACTAGTATATGCCTCATGGGATTGTTACGACATTTAAACGATCGTGTATATAACACATAGAGCCTGGCAACAGTGTGCGATAAAGTCTGGCTCCTGCCTTTAACAGCGGGGGTGGTGTGGTAATGAGAGTGGTGGTGGCTGCCTTCGTGACACTGGCTCAATTCCAGCCATTAGGTCTGAGGCTGTTAGAAAGCACTGCCTCATTCATGTGTCTTCTTTACTTTTTTAAGTTAGTTAATTCTATTTAAATTTACTCTAGCATTTCCCTTTGTTACTTAACTTTCGTGAGGTTATTATTGAAAATAAACAGTGGCTTTCTGAAAAACTACCCCACAACTTCTTTGAGTTATATAGGTATATCTTGTTACAGCAGAAATAAATTAATCTCTGATTTTCCAAGAATAACTAAGTTTTAGTTTTTCTTGTAGTCTCTTACCTGGCAAATTTTAAATTATTCATTCTTTCTCTTTCTTGGGTATTAATTTTGTCCTTCCTAGCACAGAGACTGTTTTTAGAGTGTGCTGACTTCAGGGTGTCTGGTTGGCTCAGTTCATAGAGCGTGGGACTCTTGATCTCAGGATTGTGAGTTCAAGCCCCATGTTGGGTTAAAAATAAAATCTTAAAAAAAAAAAAAAAAAAAAAAAAAGAATGTGTTGACTTCTTGGGCTGCCCAAAAACAAAGTTAGGAAAATTAAGAGATGGGCATTTAAGTATTAGAATATACTAACCAAATGGACTTTTCTTATGTTCATGTATGTTTCATATGAAAGTAGTTCATGGGGTCATGAGCAACAAATATTGGAGCACAGGAGCTTAAGGCTAGCTAAATTAAAATTTTTTTAGATCCTGCTCATTGGGAATTTGTAGGTTAACCTAGGCTCTACTTTTACATAGCTGCATGACAGTATTTTAATGAACGGAGCTGGCTGGAGGATGGCAAGGAGGGAAAACTGTAAAGTGAACAATATACAGGGCTGAGGAAATGGTTCACCTCAAAAGGACTTTTTAAAAAACACTTTGTATACAAATAAATAATATGCAAATTGAAGATTTCTTATTAATTAAATCATGCCAGAGTATCTCAATTTTATATTCTCCTTATACAATCTCAAAGACTTTCTCTGTGGCATGACCCTAAAAATATTACATAACTAATGCAAAACTGGTCCCCCTAACCATCTTCTCACTCTCCCCATTACAGTTACTCTGAATTAATGAAGTTTAGGTTAATAAAACTCGTGTGTTTCTCTGGTTTAGGATGGTGTCACATTTTTATGGGAATGGAGATATTTGTGATATAACTGACAAACCAAGACAGGTCACTGTAAAACTAAAGTAAGTTGGACCATCAACTCGTGCTTTGTGCTTCTCTTTAATCTGCTTCCAGTGGGCAAAAGTTTACTTAAATATAAAATATAATTGTGAATAATTATATTTAAGCATAATGATGTATGGATTAATTTAATATAAAATTATTACTTTATTCTAAAATATTAAAATTGGGGCACCTGGCTGGCTCAGAGCACGAAACTCTTGATCTCAAGGTTGTGTGTTTGAGCCCCACATTGGTTGTAGAGATTAAAAAAAGAGAGAGAAAGAAACTTTAAAAGATACAGAAAGAAAATCATTTTTAAAAATAAATAAAATATTGGGGCACCTGGGTAGCTCAGCCGATTAAACGACTGACTCTTGGTTTCAGCTCAGATCATGATCTCAGGGTCATGAGACTGAGCCCCACATCTGGCACTGTCCTCAGGGTGGAGTCTGCTCAAGATTCTCTCCTTCTGCCTCTGCCCCTTCCCCCATTTGCTCGTATGCTCGCTCTCTAATATAAATTAATTAAAATCTTTAAAAATAAATAAATAGATAAATAATTAAAATTATTTGAATATAATTATTTGTAAGTTATAATGATTTTTAAATTATATTATTTCAGTTATTTATTATATTAAATTACACAGGGCCACTTACATAACTTTGTATAGCTTAAAAGGAAAACAAAACACTTCTGTACAGGGGCACCTGGGTGGCTCAGTTGGTTAAGCATCTGACTCTTGATTGCAGCTCAGGCCCTGATCACAGGGTTGCAAGATAAAGGCCCATGTCAGGCTCCGGACTCAGCGCAGAGTCAGCTTGGGATTCTCTCTCCCTCCGCTCCTCCCCAGCACCACCACCCCGCTTCTCCCCCCTCCCCGCCCCAACTCGCACATTTGCACACATTCTCTCTCTCTCTCAGTTAATTAATTAAGTCTTTTTTAAAATGAAAATACTTCTGTGTGGTTCGGGCAGTACTTTAAAGTGCTCTCTGTTTCAGGTGTAAAGAATCAGATTCTCCTCATGCTGTTACTGTATATATGCTAGAGCCTCACTCCTGTCAGTATATCCTTGGGGTAAGTAAAATAATACTCGGGAATTCAGTTTGAGAAAATGTTTCAATTTTTAGCATTAAGTCTTCAAAGGGCCTTCAGTAATCTCCAAAATTTAATATAGCCCCATACTGTCTCTCTCAAAGCTAAAATCTTTTTTATTGAGGTACAATTTACAAAAAATGCAGAGATCCTAAGTGTTGAATTTGATACGTTTTGATAATTTTATATACCCAGGGAACTATCACCCAACACAAGGTATCTGTCACGGCAGAAAAAATTTTTTACCCCTTTTATGTCAACAGCCCAACCGCCACAGATACCCCTTTCTGCTTTCTGACACCATAGAGCAGTTTTGCCTGTTTTTGGATTCCATATGAATAGGATCATATAATATATAGTTTTTTACACCTGCCTTCTTTGAATTGGCATGTTTTAGATTCACCCATGTCACTCCAGTATTTCATTCTCTTTTTATTACTGAAGTGTATTCATTTGTGTAAGTATGCCACATTTGCTTATCCTTTTTTTCTATGTAGACATTTGGGTTGTTTCTCACTTTTTATTATGTGAATAAAGCTACTATTTTGTAAAAATTATATTTTCATTTCTTTTGGGTAAGTACCTAAGTGTGGAATTGCTGAATCATAGATTAGATATATAGTTTAGCTTTTACCAAAGTGGTTGTACCATTTTACATTCCTACCAGTAATACGTAAGAGTCCAGTTGCTCTACATCCTCCCCAACATTTGGTATTGTCTTTTTCTTTAAGCCACTTAAGTCATTTTAATATGTATTTCCCCCAATGGAAAATGGTGTTGAGCACCTTTTCATGTGATTATTCATTCATAGATCTTTGTGAATTGTCTAGCCAACTTTTTTTTTTTAAGATTTTATTAATTTATTTAACAGAGATAGAGACAGCCAGCGAGAGAGGGAACACAAGCAGGGGGAGTGGGAGAGGAAGAAGCAGGCTCCTAGCAGAGAAGCCTGATGTGGGGCTCGATCCCAGGACTCTGGGATCACACCCTGAGCTGAAGGCAGACGCTCAACGACTGCGCCACCCAGGCGCCCCTAGCCAACTTTTTTTTTAAAGAAAAATTATTCTGACACTTATTCAAACAGTCTTTATTTAGTACTATTGGCAATAAGTGTGTCAAGACTTTCACAGTAGGGAAGAGAGATGCAGCTTAACTCTACATATGACAAGGACAGCTGGGGATGTACAGCCAATGAGCAGGAGGTGGCGGGGTGGGGGTGACTCAGTGGATGGAAAATTACTAAGAGGAGACATCAGTTTAACTGACATGACAGGATTATTGCTGCGGGCAGGCCAGGATGATGAGCTATCAAAGGTGAGAGACGAGGAATTTGCAGATATGGAATGGGTGATTAGATGTTGAGGGTGAGGGGTTCTCTCTACATGGACTTAACAGGATTCTTGCAACAGCTGGACTCAGCAGGCCCAAGAGAGGCCACAAGTACAAGAAGAGGCCTAGTCGAAAAGAGGAGTTGGGAATCCTAACTTTAGTTTGGTCAAGGAGACTCTGTCATCTGTTAGTCTTTTACCCATTTTTATTGTTGTTGTTTGTCTTATTTCTGGGAGTTCACATATATTCTAAATATGAGTTCTTTGTATTTACAATGCACACTTTTTTCCCTCAGTCTATGGCCTACCTATTTATTTTCCTAATGTCTTATGATGAGCAAAAGTTTATTTGATAAAGTTTATTTTAATCAGTTTTTTCCCTTTTATGGCTAATGCTTTATTTTGTTCTAAGAAATGTTGCCACCCCAAAGTCATGAAAATAATATCCTGTATTTCTATGTAGAAACTTTATGGTCCTGCCTTTGGGTATATGATGCCTAACAGTGGCTTTCTCTGTATTTTTCCTGGTCAGAGTTCCCAGAGCTTTTTGCATTTATGAGTTGATATTATTCATCAGTTCTGGAAAAATTTTACATTTTTGTGAATATACATTTAACAAATTTATATACATGTATTCATACAGAAGAACACTGAATAAAGAAAGTATTCAGTTTAGCGACTTTTTAATGGCTTTATTGTTTTTGTTCTTTAGGTTGAATCTCCAGTGATCTGTAAAATCTTAGATACAGCAGATGAAAATGGACTTCTTTCTCTCCCCAACTAAAGGATAATAAAGTTTGGGGAAAGAAAAGATCGTTGACAGTCATGATTTCTGTCTGACCATGTGTCTCTTTGTAGAGTTCTCAGCCACTGAACCTCATCTAAAGGGTCGTATAAAAGGACTCTCAACACTTTGTGAATATATATGTGTATATAAGAGGGTATTGATAAACTTCTAAGGCAGATAGTTGTCTCACTTCTTTCATTTTTGTTGTGTCGTATGAACTGATTGTGTTTTTTGCTTGGATAATGTGATTCCAAAATAAATCTCATCCAAGCAGTTTAGAGTCCAGCCTAATGAAATGTCATAATTGTACCTATTGAAAGTTTTTAAATAATAGATTTATTATGTAAATTATAGTATATATAACTAGTTAATGAACTAAAGATAATGAAGAAGGAAATTGATAGGAGGTTGTTTAAATAGGAGACCATGTAAAATATGTAAATTCTAGTGCCTGAAATCCTTTCAACAAATTTTTATTTAGCAACTGCTCTCTACCAGGTGTTAAGCCGGAAACTGGGCACATAGTAGAGCCTCACAACATTTAAGTTTTCTTCACTTCTGTTAATCTCGAGAAACTCTTACTTGTAATAGGTTGTTTCTCTCTTGGAACTGTTATTATTTCTTTCTTCTTGATGTGACTGTGTTTTCCCCCAACGTATGTACCTGGTGTAGACAGTCAGAGGTTCTTCTCTCTTAACTTAGAATGGTTTACTCCAACAAAACACACTGTGCTGGCCATCCTTTGTACTTGCCTACTGTATACTACAGATTTTAGTTCTGGGTAGTTTTACAGCACAATATTTATTTTAAAGTGAATAAAATGTTCACAAGCAGTGTTGTCATGGAGTCAATGGTAGATTATTCCTTTCCTTTATTTTCTCCATTACCTTGTTGCACAGAACATTATCCTGTTGTGTTTTAGATGTGCGTATCTAAATAAGGACAGAAAAGTGGCTGTAAAATACTTTGCTTTTTCTCCTTGTCAGTAGTTCTGGCCAAGGATATTTTAGTTTGAGAAATGGTTAATGCACTTGATTATTGCAGGGCTGTATGTAGATTTTAGTTTGAAGCAGCACGTACAGAACGAGCACAGACGTTGCATTCAAACCGAAGTGCAGGTACTCTCTCTAACTTACTCTAACTTATTAGCTGTGTTGTGATCCCGCACAGATCAGTTAACCAGTTTGAGCCTCACTTCCTCTTTGGTAGAGAGACTACTCACTCTAGAGGTAGTTGTGGCAGTGCATTAATTTCACTTTAAGTAAAAAGCCTAGGCCCAGTATTGGGCACCAGGTTCCCAGTAAGAGTTAGTTTATTTCCTAATATTGCCCCTGTCTCCTTTTAATGTAATAAGATGAGAGACCAAAGCCATTAAAATTTATTTCTTTAGGGGCACCTGGGTGGCTCAGTCAGTTAAGCGTCCGATTCTTAATTTCAGCTCACATCTTGATCTCAGCGTCATGGGATTGAGCACCTCCCCACTGCCCCCTCTCGTGTACTCTCTCTCTCAAATAAATAAATCTTTAAAAACAAAAGATTCTCTCCCTCTCTCCTGCCTCTTGCGCGCTCTCTCTAAACAAAACAAAACAAAAAAAAATTCTTTAATAAATTATAAAATCATACTTCTTATATCAATGAATTAGGACAGAATTACCCACATTTAGATTATAGGTATAAGAAGGGAGGAAGTGAGAATTGTGAAAGGTTAGTGCCAGAAGATACTTTTAGAATAGTTAGGTCAAATTCTTCTCTTAAAGGGGAGAAAATCTAAAAAACTGTATTGGATAGTTTACAGCAGAAGATTCTTAAAAACAGAAATTGTAATTATTTCAAAATAAGTCAGCTTTCTGTTCGGCTAACAGCTTGAACTTCTTGGAAGGAAGCTGGCTAGGCCAGATATCTCCATATATTCCTTCTAAATCTTGGGTCCCTTATCAGTGGCCTGTGAAAGCTCATTTGATCTCTAAATTGTGTGCTGCCACGTCAGCTGTGCAGGCCACCTCTCTTCTGTAGAAGTAGCTGGGTTCGTGATAGGGAGGGGAAAGGGCTTGGTTATAACATGCTCAGTGCACTTGGAGAAGTCTATTAAGGTGGCTGCTGTCCAGAGCTACCTATGCTTTAGGGCAGAGTATAATCTGCATTTTAAATATGTTCTTCCTGAGTGATCCTCTTTATTTTAAATATATTCTCCAGTGAGAATCACTGACTTAGGAACTTCGCTTTTAACAGTGTCACACATTCTAACCCTCCTGATTAGGGTTTCAGGGAAATAACTAGCAGCTTATGTTCACAGGAAGATTGGGACAAGACTTTTTTTTTTCAGCTTTACCTGCTTTTCTTCGAGTGACCACTAGATGGGGCCTATGCCCAGCTCTAGTTGATATCCTTAAGTCCTTGATGAAAGGCACTTCGGCAACAAAGGGCAACAAATTATCTCACTTACCTGAATAGTAAGCTTCCCATACAGCTCCTGGTGAACAATACTTCTCACCTAGTCTGATATACAAAGGCCTGACCTGACTTCTAACAATTCTTAAACTTCCTAGTACATAATCAGGCCAAATTGTTGACCTAGTAGCACCAAATATATGACATAAAAGGGCTTAAGCTAAACAGGAAAATGAAAATCCAGACTTAAATTTCAATAAATAGGACATGAAGTCAGTTTCAAATGAAACTAAACTATCAGGGGCGCCTGGGTAGTGCAGTCGTTAAGCGTCTGCCTTCGGCTCAGGGCGTGATCCCGGCATTCTGGGATCGAGCCCCACATCAGGCTCTTCTGCTATGAGCCTGCTTCTTCCTCTCCCACTCCCCCTGCTTGTGTTCCCTCTCTCGCTGGCTGTCTCTATCCTGTCGAATAAATAAATAAAATCTTTTAAAAAAAAAAACTATCAGCTATCCTAGGATATTTTAAATTCCCTTCCTAGTGTAAGTTGTTGAAGTAGAAGTTTTCAAAATACGTTGCCATGGTGACATGGCTAAAGAGAAAATCCATTTCTCTGTTTCATTTTTTTAGTTACTTGGCAGGGGTAGTAGAGGAGCCAGGGCCAACTACATACCCAGTGGCACGCTTTGTTTCATGTGCTGGTAGTCTTAAAGTACATTGTACAAGCACGCGAGATGATCCAATGCATTGGGGGGGGAAATACTAGAAATTCTATAAAATTTCATCTGTGAAAAAGGAATTAAGCTTTTATTTTTATTTAATATTTAGTGGGTGGACTAACGCTAGTATACAGAGTCATTCTTAAATCAGGTTTTGTTTAATAAACGACTCAAGGGAAGGGTAAGCATTACGTGTGTAGAGGAGGGGACAGAGATACCGTCATTATTTAGTTCCACCATATACTGCATTATAGGTTAAATTAATGCCTCTATCACCTTTCAGAAAATGGAATTGTCACTTTAAATGTTAGCATCAGGACCACACACTGTTATGTATATAACCAATCAGAATTAAGGGGAGAGGTTAACAGGTTACTTTGACCTGCAGTACTGTTATCTCACAAGGCTTCTCTAGTAGAAATAACACAGTTTGGTTTTTTTAAATGCTTTTTGTAGTGTCAGGAAGAAAGAGCATGCTTTCCTCACTGGCAGTTAGGAGAAACCACAGTATGAAGACTACTGGAATTCCGTTCTTTAACACTTAGAGAAAATAGAGCCCCCCCCCCAACTCTGACAATCTCAAAACTCAAAAGAAGAAAGGCAAAATTACTAACAAATGGAATATAGGGCTTATAGTGTTTTGTGTCCATACCTATTTGTAAATTTTAAAGCATTTTAGTCTTTTTTACATTTGAAACAAAAAGTGTTCATCAAAAGCAAGTAAATCTAGCAGAACTTATGGAAATGGTAACCATCTCAACTATGGAAGACATTTATGAGACTGTAAAATAATGCTAAACATCTCCTCTAATCGCATATGATAGCATATATTTCAAATCTATTAAATTGCTTTCCAGTACCTTTCAATAGACTGCACTGTACTTTGCATTGAATTTAAGAAAAAATACAGTTTCCTGTATAGTACATAATTTTGATTTTGTAAATATATGATATTAAAGGTCAGGCTCTCGGGGGAGTGGGAGATACAGGCTTCCAGCTAAAGAATAAGTCACGGGGATGGAAGGCACAGCATAGGGAATATAGTCAATGGTCTAATAGCCCCGGATGGTGACTGGTGATAGCTATGCTTGTGGTGAGCACAGACCTATGTATAGAGTTGTCAAACGATTACACAGTACACCTGAAACCAGTGCCACATTGTGTGTCAGCTGTATTTCAATTAAAAAAAGTGTGGGGCACCCGGGTGGCTCAGTCGGGTTAAGCGTCTACCTTCATCTCAGGTCACGATCACGGGGTCCTGGAATCGAGCCCTGCGTCGGGGCTTCTCCCTCTCCCCTTGCCTGCTGCTCCCCCTGCTTGTGCTCTCTTCTGTCGAATAAGTAAATAAAAAAAAATTTTTTTTTAAGTGCTTTAGCACCAAACATAACTTTTTTTCAAACTTCCTTGAAAGTCCAGCAACTTAGGGTTTAAAACCCGATTAGTCAAATCTACTCTATTCTCTAAATTCACTCAAAATATAGCCCCCAAATAGCAAATTTTGTTAGGTTCTAATAGCTTCAATGTCCTCAATTAGATACTAGTTTGCAAATTAGTCACCAGTGGTCCTTAATAGCAGTAAAAGCAAATTTACACATTGAAGAATTCTTTTTTTTTTTTAGGATTACAGCGAGAGCAAGCACAAGAGGGGGAGGGGCAGAATGAGAGGGGAAGACAGCAAGAACCTCAAGCAGCCTCCCCACTGAGCATAGAGCCCCAAGGCAGGACTGGATCCCACGACCCTGAGATCAGGACACCCCAGCCTAAACCAAGAGTCAGACACTCAACCAACCAAGCCACGCAGGTGCCCCATGATTTACGCATTTAAGAATTCTATCAGAGCTCTAAATATTACCCATAGATTTGAAATGTTAATAGTTGCTCAAGGAGATGAGTCATTTTCCCCTGGATTAGTTGTTTGTTTTTTTTTTTTAAGAGTTTATTATATATTTGAGAGAGAGAGAGCATGAGCAGGGGGAGGAGCAGAGGGAGAGGGAGAGAGGGAGAATCTCAAGCAGACTCTACACTGAGTTTGGAGCCCAACGGGGGGCTCAATCTCATGACCTGAGCTGGAACCAAGAGTTGGTCGCTTAACTGATTGAGCCGCCCAGGCGCCCCGCCCCTAGATTAGTGTTTGTATTTATAGGTTTTAGTGTTCTTAAGCCATAGGGACGGAAATCATTTGTTGGAAAAGCCTTTTGTCAGCCACCTGCAAGAAAGTGTTTCACCCCCAAAAAAGCCAGTTGTGAACAATCTTGAGTCATTATTCCTTGACTCTCAGATGATAGACTATCCCGACTCTGCTTTTATAATAATAAAAATGATAGCTGCCCCTTTCTGCACATTGATTAAATACGAGGCACTGCGCTAAACACTTGGGACACCTTGTGATCACAACCCTGTGAGGCGAGTTTACTGTCTTTAACTCACAGGTGAGGACAATGAGGCTCAAAGCGGAGCTGTACTGCATGTGGCTGAGCCAGCATTGGAATCAATTCAGACCGTGGAGTCCACGTTTGTAAATAATATGCTATAGTGCTTTCTATTCGCAGAACCAGCTATTGCCTCGTGAACCTCTCCACGCCATCACCACCCCCCTGAAGGAACACCCCCAAAGGGCTCAGCAAAGTGCCGAGCGAAATGACAGGTTTTTGTCTTGGTAACGTATGGTACTCGGTTTTTTCCCATACAGTACTTTTTTTTTTTTCTTAAATCATGGAACACCACTAACTTCTCTTTAAGTTAATGCAACCCACATCTGCCAAGAGGAGACTCACTAGTTAAGATTAAGGTGTCACCTTGGGATTTCTGGCTCGGTTAAGTGTCATCAAACCCTCCCTTCTTTGATAATCATTTGGTGTTGGTAAACAGTGCAAGGGCACTGGCAATTTATCTAGAACCAGATTGTATTTATTATGTAAATGATAAAATAATTCCTTCATCTTTTATTTATTGGTAAAGAATATCTCATTGAAAATTGAGATATTGCCCCTGAAAGGGCGCCTGGGTGGCTCAGTCCTTAAGCGTCTGCCTTCGGCTCAGGTCATGATCCCAGGGTCCTGGGATTGAGCCCAGCATCGGGCTCCCTGCTCGGCAGGAAGCCTGCTTCTCCCTCTCACACTCCCCTTGCTTGTGTTCCCTCTCTTGCTGTCTCTCTCTGTCAGTCTCTCTGTCAAATAAATAAATTAAAAAAAAAAGAATATCTTATTTTCGTTCTTAGACCTTTTTCCTCAGAACTTGCATAACATTGCCACTCAACAAATATTTGCTGAATGAATGAATGAACCCTCATCCTCTCTTACCCACACCGTATAAAATCTTCCCCAACTACAATTCCGAGGAGTTTCCTACCAGCTCTTATTTTTGAGTGTTTGGTACTTTGAGGAAAACAGTATTTTCCCCAGTTTTATTAAGGTTGGGAAAGAAAAGGGAGAATTAATGATGTGTCCCATTTGTATGCCTTTTCACTCACATTCCGCACCACTCCCTAACAAGAAGACAGTATCTGTGTCCCTATTTCCCCCATTTTGGGGCCATGATTGAAGTAAAGCCCCCAATCTCTCAGGTCAAGAAAAGAATTGAATTTTCCACCTCCAACTCCATGAACTAAAAACATTCCCGTTCCAAGGACTCTGAATTCCTCAAAGAAAGTGTCTAACAGTATGATTCTCTGTGAAGAACACAATTCCCAGCCATATCTTTCCTCATTGTAATACTAATAATAAAATCAGTTCTTACCATTTCTTTGACATACTTTGTTGCCAAAGCCAAACAGACGAGCAAGCAGCTTTCAAAAGCTCTTGCTAATGTCAGATACAAAATGTGTTGAACCTTAAGCATTGACCCAGGTTACGAAACTTATCCTACTGCCAGAGGCCCAGAAGACAGGCATAAAGCAGTCTTTGTAGGTTGCTCCACTTTTTAAGGTCTATCTGGCATCTGAACAAGGTGCATTTTGCAAAACATCAGGCCCTGCATGAAAATCAAGGTTCCCACACTGGGCGTCCCACTCATCAGCATGCTACAAGCAGCTGGAGGTTCAAGAAAGTGTCAAAAGGGGAAACATTCACATAAATGGAACTCAGAGAAACAAACTGAACTTATCTTGGCACGAGCTAAGTATATTTATAGAGAAGCAAAATTATCTGTGTATTGGAGTAGAGGAGGGAAAATTCATTAATTCTCCATAAGCGATGAAGTGATACTTTTACTTTGGCAGAATTAATCTCAAAGGCATTGGACCTAGAGAGATTACCTGTCATCTATCTCTTTATGGAAAGCAGAATTTCACTAAATCTGCAACCTTTTTTTTTCAAATTGCCATATCCTTTAAAGTAATTGGTATTCTCCCTACTCTCCCTCCAAGAACCAGTTACCCCTTTTCTCCTTGAACTTTCTGTGGTTGCTGAAGGGTTTCATCTTCAATGTCCTCGGGTTGCATAATGAGCCAAAGAATTCCAGCGAGAATGAATGCAGCCAGGGTGGTCCCCTAGGGAAAGATGCCCTTAGTGCTGGTTCCCTGAGCAAACAGTCAGAAATCCTAAATCAAGACCCATGTCCCCTTTCATCAGAGTCCTGCAGATAAGCACCCTGGGAATGTAGAGGGGGATGCGAAAAACAGAAAACATGGGGAAACTAAGCCAGCCAGCCAGAGATTTGGGTTGATACCACTTCCAGGCTTCAGCCATTCAATCATTTATTCTTTGATTCATTAACAGTTACTCACTTAAAGCTCACCCGGGCCAAGGACCAAAAGGTACTAGGGATATGGCACTGAGCAAAATAGACAAAATTTTTGCCCTATTAGCATTTTATTCTAATGGGGAAACAGCCAGTAAACAATTATACATAACTGTATGGACCGAATTGTGTGTCCCTCCACCTGCCCTCCCCCAGATTTATATTTGAAGCTCTAATCTCCATGTGACTCATTTGTTTGGAGATAAGGCTCAAGGAGTTAATTAAGAGTAAATGAGATCATAAGGATGGAGCCCTAATCTGATAGGAATGGTGTCCACATAAGAAGAGGAGACACCCCAAGGGCCCCTGACCCCCAACTCATCTCCCTCCCTCCCCCAGACCCTCTCTTTCCCTACATGCACAGAGAGAGGCCATGTGAGGACACAATGAGAAGGTGACCTCCTACAAGCCAGGGAAAGGCCTCACAAGAAACCAACACTGATGGTGTATTGACCTTGGACGGGCCTCTAGAATTATGAGAAAATAAATTTCTGTTACTTAAGCAACCTAGGCTGTGGTATTTCGTTACGGCAACCCAAGCAGACTAATACAGTAGTGTAATGCTGAGTAATGATAAGAAACATGAAAAGAATAAAATAACGGCAGAAGCATTGACAGTGATGGAGTGAGACCTCTGTTGAATATGGCAACTAGGAAAGGCCATTGGGGAAGACCGTTCCAGGCTGAAGTATTTCTGGGGGAATTAATTCCCTGACATGGGAACAAAACTGAGGCATGTGAGAAAGAGCCAGAAAGCTTGTTGCATCCCAAACACATTAGGTAGGGCGCAAGTCAAAGGAAATGGGGACAGAGAGGAAACCAAGGGCCGGATCATCAGGGCCACACAGGTCACGGCACAGACTTCACATTTTATTCTAAGTTTTAATCAGGAGAGTGGCAAATATGATTTACCTGCCAAGTGTCCCTAGTTACAAAGCAAGGATACCACAGGAGAAAGAGCCTGGAAGCTGGGAAATGGCATGAGGCGGGTTTCATACTCGGAGTGAGAAATGATGGGCCCATGGGCTAGAGGGAATGGGGATGAAGAGCTAAGAAGTAGTTGGATTCAGAGTTTATTTTCAGGATAATCCAGGGTTTGTCCCAACGAACTGGATGTGACGTGCAAGAGAAACAGTCAAGGGGAGCAAATTGAGCTGTACAACTGGGTAATCGCCATGCCAGTTACCAAGATAATAAAACAGCAGGAGACCCAAGTTTGGTAAAGAGTGGGGTTGAATCAAGAGTCCAGTTTTGCACATGTTAAAATTTGAGATGCCTGTTAGATATCCAAGTGGAGATGTTGAATAGGCAATTGGATAGCCCAGCATGGAGTTCAGGGAGAGGTTAGGACTAGAGATATAAAATTGAGTGCCATTAGCATCTAAATGGTATGGAAAGCCAGAAGATGGAAAATTACCATGATTACTGCCAGCACCTGCTTCTCAGTTTATAGATCCATCTTTAGAGGTGGGGGGAGGAAATAGGGGGCTGTTATCCTCTCTTTCTTCTCCTCCTTTCCCTGCTTCAACCCCTCAAAGATTATCCTATCTGGCTTCAAGTGGTCATGGTCTTTGCTCCAGCTAGTGACTGGCTGTCCTGCATCGCATCACATTGGGGCCAGTGCAGCTGGGCTGAGCCCACTGAGCCTCATCCCGCAGTCACCTGCCCCCGCAGCCCTCCCACCGGCGAAGCTTGCTGCTTTGTGATCTAGGCTCAGTCCAGGCCTAGCCTGGCCTCTCCAGAGCCTGGATCTCTGATGGAGATGAGTCTTTTCCTGGCAGCCTGCCTGTCTCTCTTACCATCCCATGGGCCTGGGATCTTCACCGACTCTTGGCCTTCCTTCAGCTCCAGTAGGAGGACAATGGAGCAGGCTTCTCTGGTGGGACCAGAGGCTTCTTTTGTTAATGGAAAAGAAAAACAACTGCTTTTACTGGATACGGGAGAAAACGCAGGTCTCTCTGGGAGTCAACAATCTCACTAGGTATACATTGCCCCTGAACCGTGAACGAAGAGGGTGGCTTTGAAAGGGGAGACTCCGGGACCTGGCCTGGCTAGATTATGGAGAATTATTTAAGAATGCACTATAATCACAAGTCAGATCTGGACAGGAACCCAAGACTGCCAGCACCCGAGGAGTGCTGCTGGTGGCCTAGAGTGGAAATCTTCCAACTGGGGTGTGAATAACTTGAAAATGAAAAAGGGAGGTTTACAGATGCTCATTTTTAGGACCCTAAAACTGAGCTGTTTAAGAACGCTTCTGTGCCAGGGCGCCTGGCTGGCTCAGTTGGAAGAACACAGGACTCTTGATCTTGGGCTTGTGAGTTCGAGCCCCATGTTGGGTGTAGAGACTACTTAAAATAAAAATCTTAAAAAACACTTCTGTGCCTTAACTCTGCAGGACCTCATGCTGCTTTTTCTTTGCCACTGCCTGTCTGTTACTGCCTGCTTCCCACTTCGTAAAAGAATTCCCACCTGGAATATTAGGAGGGCATTGCTCCTGGATGTAGAGTTGCTAAGAAACTACTCAAAATATTAATTTCAAAGAAGGATCCTTTAAAAAAAATCCTTAAATTATTTTTCAAGGGACCATAATTTTCAACTTTATCCCCAGCTTATACACACCACATATATTACCAATTCAAGGATACTCATTTTTGCTTTTGGTTTTTAGCTCGGCGGAGGCGAAAGTACAACTGTCTTTGGTCATCCTGAATCTGGGTTCATCCAAAACCCGCCACCTCCACCATGCTGCCTAAATTTTTTGGCCCCAACAATACTGAAGTCGTGTACCTGCAGTGCACCAGTGGGGACGCTGGTGCCATGTCTGCCGTGGCCCTGAAGATCGGCCCACTGCGTCTGTCTCCAAAAATGGTTGGTGATGACATCGCCAAGGGAATTGGTGATCAGAAGGGTCTGAGGGTGACAGTGAAACTGACCATTCAGAACAGACAGGCCCAGATTGAAGTGGTACCTTCCACCTCTGCCCTGATTGTCAAAGCCCTCAAGGAATCAAGAGACAGAAAGAAGCAGAAAAACATTAAGCACAGTGGAAATACCACTTTTGATGAGATGTCAACACTGCCTGGCAGATGCAGCACTGATCTTGAGCCACAGAACTCTCTGGAACCATTGAAGAGATCCTGGGGACTCAGGGTACCTGGCTGGCTCAGTCAGTACAGCATGAGATATTTGATCTCCGGATTGTGGGTTTCAACCCCACATTGGGCACAGAGCTTACTTAAAAAAAAAATTAGAACAAAAAACCCACAATGACTTCATCTAAGGAAGAGAATGCTGAGGGTCAACACATTGTTATCCATTGTGCAATAATCGTCACTACTTTCCTCCGATGGTTTTCAAATAATTGGACGGGAAAGTCATAGTACTGCAATCTGATGTTCAGAAATGTTAGGGTTTTCAGTATTTTTATTTTCCAAACATTATTTTAAAAGAACATTAAAAGCATCAGAAATACAAATCTGGCCTAAAGGTTAACATCAGAACAATTATAAAATGTTTGAAATACATCACATACTTTGCATCACAGTAAAGCATCAAGAGAACTAATTAATGTACCCTGCTAATAATTAGTCATAATTCAACTGAATTCTCATTATTTTTAGTTCTCAGTTTAGCCCTTAGAGAGAAGTTATATATGTCTATCCATATCTCCTGCTATAGATAGACATATGTAACTTACGAAGAGATAAGTTGTATCTATCTCTGTATCTCTACATGGACGTAGAGATAGGTGTGAGGGAGGGCTAAGAATCTAGCCCACCATATATTTCATGCAAGTTAAATCAGTAATTTCTTGATGAGCGTAAAGAGACTGAACACCTCATATGCGCATGCTTACTTTTCTGTATACCATAACTTTCACCTCCCAAAGATGGATCAAGTCATCTCAAACTCAAAGGTGGTACAAGAAGGCTGTCAGCTCAAATTTTACAAGTAGAAATTACTTTTAAAAAAATCTTTTATTGAATCACACTGGAAATGCCTAGCCAAAAAAGAGATACTTTAAAAAGTATATTCTTGATTAATCTTAGTAATTATAAAGCTGTTTGGCTTATTGGGATAAATACCCAGTTCTAAATTTAGACAAATGTCTAATTCCTAATTAGAATTCCCTTCAAATGATCTTGGAGAGGATATTAGATTTCTTAGTTCTTTGTTAAAAAGGGGTAATATATATTACCCTATCTCGTGGGAGTATTAATAAATGAAAAGAGTGTTGTATTAAAAATATAAAAGCATAATTGAAATAGGTTATAGTGACTTCCAAAAATAGCATTCAATTACAAACAAGAAAAAAATGTGACAGAGTGGCTATTTTCTCTCCTGTTAGAAAATTTAATAGCAAAATAAAGGAAGAAAAGGCGAGAAGGAAGAAAGGAGAAAGGAGAAAGTCCTAAAAGGTGAATTCAAAAATAAAATCGAACCCCTATCTCACACTTAAACCTCACCAACAGAGTGACTGGTCGGTGCTGGGAGGCGGCAGTGGGATGGGGCCGCGCAGCGCTCCCGCGGGACATCCGCTGTCTTCTCGACACCTCGCAGCACTCCTGTACTTGGGGACAGCCTGGAGAGGGAGCTGTACACTGAATACCCTTCATCCAGCCTGCAGTAACAGTTCCGGAACGTAACAATTTCTAAAGATAGGTTTGGGATCTTAATGCTCATCTTGAGTCTAATAGCTAGGTTCCAAAATTGTAGCAAGTTCAAAAGCTAACTGTATAATGAAAATATTTTTACATAAAAATATGAATTTTCGGTTGTTATGCTAGGAATCACAGAGTAGATCATAAAATTAGTTTTAGGTATAGAAATACTTAATCAGGTTTCCTTATTGCCCATGGCCAAGATTCATGGGAGAGAAATAACACAATGAGTTTGAAAACAGATCATCTTAAGAATTTTTCCACCACAGTGATATTTAAACGAAGACTAAAAAAATTATTTTTAAAGAGTTACTTAGATACTTTGTCAGCTTGTTAGCAAACCATCCTCACACAGAAGGAATGCATAAATCAAAATACTTCCGATCTCATCCTCACACCTTCTTAAGCAATAATGAAGATCACCTAAGACACGAGAGCAGTCCAGACTGCTTCCCACAGCGCCACACCCTGGCTGGGAGGACCACAGTTAGTGCCTCTGCCCCCAGAAATCACTAGGACTCTTGGGTAAGCTGATTCCAAAATAGAGTAATTCATTTTTAGCAAGCAAGAGCATACTTCTTTAAAAAGAAAAAAAAACTATACAGCTAGTCAATTCACACAAAATAATAGTCTATAATAAGAAATGGTAGTCATCATAATTCTCGGCTGACTGTCTTAGGAAAGCAAAGTACCTAATGCCTGTATGTCTTGGGTAAGGTAATTACCGAGAACGTATTTCGGGTTCTCTGTTGCGATAATACATAATGTATTCAAATAAGCCTGCTACCAAAAAAGTGTATTGTTCCCCATTTCAACACTTCCAAGAATCAAAATGTATAGTTCAATTAATAAAAAATTCACCTCAGTGAAGATCATACCTTCACAGTGTTTAAAAAATCCAGCTCATGTGTACTTTGAAGACCCCGAGCACAGACTCAGATGGTCACCATGAGTTCATTTTCCTTTAATATACTAGCATGATCATTCCTGGCATCTGTTTGAAAGTTTAGTACCAAACATCTGAGCACAGGTCAGGGTAAAAACCTAAATAAATGTTTACATTAAATCTTAAAACGTCAAGAAATCGCAAAGCAAATCAATGGATGCTAATACTCCAGACAGAAGAAAATCGTAACTGCTAAGTGTTCCGCTGAGTCTTGAAGTTTTCATCTACCGCTGGGCTCACAAAAGTGAAAATCGGTTAGTATCCGAAACAAAAACAGTTTACACAAGGGGCTCCCGCCTCCAGGACACTAAACGGACGGCACTGGGATCTGCCTGGCTGACGTGCTGTCGTATTCTTGCATTAAATCGTTAGTGGTGTGATAATGCATGGCGATATAGGAGTTGGCAAACCCGAACGAGTTCACCGGCTGCAAGTTCCGCGGGAGGCTCTCTCCCTGCGAGGGGCTGCTGTTATAGATGCTGTAGTACGGCTCGATCCGCGTGTTGATGGGCGTGGAGCTGCTCTGCCCATGGTGCTGATGCCCAGCCGAGATCTTGGGGCTGACCACACTTTCCTTCGAATGACTTGGGCCGCAAGCCTGGTCCACAAACTTCTTCTGGGGCTTTGGAGACAACATGTAGGCGGAGTTGGTCTCATGATGGGAGGACTTGTTTCTGTTGATCTCAAGGTTCCCTTTTCCCATTGCTCGAAGTCGAGTCTTCTGTTTGCAGCAGAAAAAACCCAGGCCGACGTACTGGAGGCACCAGAGTGCTTTCCTTCTCAGCCCGGCGCTGTTCCGAGAATATATAAAAGGGTTTAACCCTGACTTGAAAAATATAAGGGTAAATCCAAACAGTTCAAACTGGTAGAGGATGAAGCTCCCACTGCGGGACAGGACCACCTGCACCAAGGAAATCCCCAGGGGAAGACAGCACACGAGGACGGAGAGCACAATAATCACGCAGGTGACCACCGCCTTGGAGTCCTTGGCCGTGGACAGGTTGACCGCCGACACGAGCTGGAGCCGGCTGGCCGCCGGGGTGGGCATCTGGTGAAGACTCTTGGTGTATCCGTGGGTCTGAATGTGCTGCAGCTTGTTGTAATTCTGGTTTCTGTAGAGAGCCGGCACGGTACACTGCCCCGGGTCACCCGCTCCCTTGCCGGGGGCCCCCATGAAAGGCTGTGGTCTGGAAGCGTCCACCGTGATCACCGGGGGGCTCTTCCTGACTTGAGCGTTCTTCCGCAGCGTCTGCGCAATCATGATGTAGGAGACGGACACCACCGCCACGCAGAAGGTGAAGTCCACCACGTACAGAGACACGATGGCTTTCCCTTCTCCGGCCGTCAGACTGGACATGGGAAGGCAGAGGTGGGACTTGCTGGTTTTCAGGGTGCCCAGGGTGGCCAGAGTGAAACTGGTGGCCCAGAGAAGCAGGGTGAGAAGCACGGTGCAGGGAAAGGAGGCCGTGCGATTGGGCTGCTTCCCCAGCACCATGCGGAGCCGGTGCAGGGCGATCACGGCCACGGTCTTGAGGGACATGATGATGAAGCCAGAACTGGTGACGTGGAAGGTGAAGCAGAAGGCATCGGGGATGCCCCTGGCGGGGCTGAAGAAGAGCACGAAGGTGAACATGGGGGCGGTCACGCCACAGATGAAGAGGTCGCAGAAGGACAGGTTCAGGATCATGAAATCAAAGTTGGTTCTGAACTTCCGGAAGGCTGGATCAAAGAAGGACAAGAAGACGATGAAGTTGCCGTAAGAGCCCAGGCAGAAGATGACCGCCAGCAGAAAAGTACAGGTGACCAAAGTGGCCGTGTGGATGAGGTGCTGGAGGTCCCCCGGGACGGCGGTGCCGTTTCCTCCCTGGGAGCGAGGCGCGCGCAGCAACGTGCCATTGGGAGCATCGTCCAGGGGCTCCGTGGAGTTCATCTTCACACACGACGGCCTCTTCCTTCTGGGGCAGGGGAGTCAGGGCCGCGACTCACGGCTGCGCTGCATGTGACAAAAGAGGCCCGAGGCAGAAAAGCCTGTGCACAGAAACGCACATCCAGAGACAGAATTAATGTAGCAAGCAGAGTGATCTCACGATTTTGTACAAATGGACTAGAGTTTTTTAGTCCTGACGCAGAGAAAGCATTTCTCCTCTCGAGGCCCAACACAGAAAAGACACAAACACCTCAAAATACATTCCTTCAGCTAATTTCAGGTTTCCTGGCACAGAGATTTGCAAAATCAAAATCGTTTAAGCATCACCTGGAGAGTGGGTTAGAAAAAGCAGATTCCTGGGCCCCACCCTTTGAGTTTCTGATTGGAGGGTATGCAAATGTTACTTTTAGAAATACTGCGGTGCCTCACACTGGAGATCCAAGAACATAACTTCTGCACTGAAGAGATCACACTCTACTGAGAGCCTGATGTAAGTCAGATGACAGCAGAGTGCTGCGGAAGTAAGAGAAGGGAAACCTAATCCACCTGGGGTGGCGGCTGAGAGAGGCTGAAGGGAGTGGTGGTGAGGAGGAGGTGAGGAGAACTGGGGGGAAGGGGCAGGGCAGGGACTAGGGGGAAGACAGGCTGGGAGGACAGGAGGTCTTACAGCACGTGCTTGAGATACAAGCCAGAGGGCACTGCTGAAGTATCCTGTGGCCCCCACAAATCGCTAACAAATCCTCTTTCTTTCCCTAGGAACAAGCCTTTATTTTCCATTATGTGTTATTTCTTCTGCCTGCTGGTAATTTCTTGGCCAACTCCCTATCTTCCTTTGGAAAAAACTTTGTGCGGGACTACATTTGAGAGGAAAAAATGAAAGCATTGAAGGATGTCAATTATATTTGAGATTTACGAGGTGCAAAGTCAACTCTCTGTACCAAGGTGAGTTATTATTCCAACAGCAATATCCTCAGGACGAAGCAGGAGGCACAGCCCCACTCACGCAGCGGTTGGCTCAGTTTACGTTGACCAGTGCACGCTCTATGCCAGCTTTACGCTAGGTCCTGTGGGTAGACAGAGGAGTAAGACCTAGCCACCGCTTTAAAACAGTAACTTCTTTTTCTTCTTGCCCTTTATTCTTTTAAACTTTTTTTTTTCTTTCAATGAGATTTAAGGTACATTCACACATCTTGGATTGTTCCAAATCCCAAAGCCCTGTGTGGCCCAGGGCCCACTCTGCTCTGAAGGATGCTTCCAGAGGGACAGCTGAAGTCGTTCCTTAGAGACTGGCGCAGTGCTCTTGACAACTCAAAGGTATTGCTTGCATCCAGCATTTTAGGAATAAGCAATGGCACTGGGGAGGTCCAGGGGTGATGTTCCAAATATTTAACCACCGGCTCCAGCTGGGTCCCAGAGGCCTCCGGCTGTGCCAGGGGTTAACCTTTCAGTTGCTGGGTCGTGGGGCACAGAGAAGAGAGGCCAGGGCCATGAAGGATTACTGCTCAGAGCCCCAAACTCAGGGGCTCTGAGCAGCAGCTATGAACCACCCAAATGGAAGTCTCTCAGCATTCAGTAGCAGGTATGGCTATGCCAGTGAATACTGGACAAGTTTCAATCCTAGGGAGGTCCATACACCTAATGGATATTCTTTATGAAGGAAGAAGATGGCCTCTTCTTTATTCTCAATGGTCGAACATATTGTCAAATCACGACAATATGATGAATTTCTCCACTGGCAAGGGAGACTAGCTTTTCTGTATAAAACTTTCCTTATAAAAGTTCTGTGAGAGAAAAATATAAACCCCAACCACCTGTTTCTTGATTAGAATAAAAAAATAATGGATAGCTTACTGTTTTCACTTAAAGACCATGGGCCTGCTTCTGAATCCTTTTTGATAGCTATGTAGTAAAAAAGACAACCTTTTACTATTTGTTTTTTCATTGTTAATTGGAGGATTGGGATTAGCTGATGATAAAAGAAGTAGCAAAGAAAACTCAATTTGAGGCGGCAGGAAGGCAGAGAGAGGCAATACTATTGTTTCTAGCAATCCTCCTGCCCCAGAAGGGTTTCCTCTTTGGAGGCAGGGAAATGAACAGGGCTGAAGATGGGAGCAGGAATTTGGTTTGGGAAATTAGAAGAATGAAGCATCTGGAATTGATGCTAAGAGAAATATCAAGTAGGTAGGTAGTAATGAAGAAAAAAGGTGATAAATTATGGAGACCACAGGCTAGGAGATATTTGGAAACATTACTGTCAAGGGGAAGATGGGATAATGATGAGGCACTGACATTAGTCAAGAATAAGAGGCAGGGGGAAAAAAAGATTTGGAGGAGCTGAGGATAAACTTCCACTTTCTGCACAGTTATAATTTTTTCAATATATTTAAAATTTTTCAGATGTTCAAAAAAGAATTCTAGGTCAGTAATATAATTATCAGTACCATTAATAGTATGTTAACTTTGCTGAGTGCTTATGATGTGCGGGCGCTGTCCTCAATGTGCCATACTATTAACTTACTGAATCCTCACAACCCTGAGACAGTATAACGCATCCCCATTTTACAGATAAGGAAACTGAGTTGGAGAGCGAGCTCCTAACTGAAAGCGGTAGGGGCATGGATTGGAAGCTAAGCAGGTGCTGCCTATAGCTACACTCGGCATCACTGCCTTAACTCAACAACAGCGAGATCAAGGGCATTCCACGGGTCAGAAGACAGTTACAGCAGCCTTCGCTTATTGGGCGGTTAGCATTTACGTTCCAGAAGCTTTACATAAGCCATCAAACTTTACTTCAGGCCCAGTATAATCCTATGAAGTAGGTATTACAATCCCTACCCAACTGTAAGTTCCTGGAACTCAAAATATGAACACACACACACACACTTCTTTGTACCTTCAGGCAAGGTTGATAATTATGGTTCTGGCATAAAGTAATTATAAATCCTTCTCATTGGATCATTAGAAAAAAAGCAATGAGAGGCTAGGAAGAAAAGGAAAAGCAGAACACAGAACAGAAATAAAGGTTTTGGCAGAGAAACTTTAAGAGCAAAGGAGGAAATGGAGGAAAAGTAAACCCACTTCTGGGACTTTGAAGAAAGAGGAGGCTGAGATCACAATTTTGAACGAAGTTACGATGGTAGCGCTGTAAAACTCAATGATTTGCGGGGGTGGGGGGGGAGTAAATGAATACCTATTTGGTACTCCTAAATAGTAAATACAGATTACCAACGTTCTTTTCAATGCAAGCATACCAGCTTTTCTTTATTTCTGGCACCATAAGTAGGTGATTAAAATTGTAAAATCAAAAATTTTAAGTTGGAACACCAGTCTTAAGCAGGCACGTTCGCCGTAGTAAGAATGAGTTCACGTCTATGTGCATCTTGTTACAACTACGGAGGAGGGACCCTAAAGTAACTAGTAAGCAAGGAATAGGAAGTGAAAATTGGTGTACAGTGTCCATGATTTCTCACTAAGATGTGTTAAGAGCCTATGATAATCTAGGGTGCTATCTTAATATTTTAGTACATATGAAAACATTTTGTTTGAGCTTTTACAAGTTAGTTCGTGGCTTGGATTCTTCCAACTCATTTTTTTCCCCCTCATAATGCCTTAAATTCCTCGAGGCCAGGCATTTTCACAGTCTAATCCTCACAGAGAGCAAGGTTCTGTACTATTATTATCCCCATTTTATTTGTGTTGATCAGGAAAACCTCAGGGAAGTTAGATGACTTGCCCAAGGTCACTAAGATACAAGTCAGATTTATCTGATTTCAGAGCCCACGCTCTTTCTCCCCAGTTCAACTACCTCTTGAACCCTGGAGCAGCTGACGGGTTGGGGTAGGGTCGGTGGATGAGGGAGGCCCCTCGTCTGGGGATGGAGAGAGAGGCTTTGGGGAGGCGAGAGCGACCCCAGCCAGGGACAGGCGGTGGGTGGGTGCTCCCCGGGGTGCGGAAGGTAAGGAGGGCCTAGTTCGGACCAGGAAGCTTGTAAGAGAATCGGCAGAGGGATGGTGGGGTGCGGAGGGCTCAGGCAGGGCATGGGCAGTGGGGAACGGGTTTCGCGGCCCGGCAGAGCCCGGGAGCCGGCCAGGCAGGGGCGAGATGGCTCCCTGCAGGCCGCGCCAGGAGGGCAGGTGCGCGGCGGCCGGGCCTGGAGCAGCGCAACCGCGCTCCTCCTAAACCGTCGGCTTCCCGGGGCCCGGCCCTCCCGGCCCCCGCGGGGCGTCCTCCTCCGGGGCCCGCGGCCTCTCACCTGCCCGGTGGCCGCAGCGCCGCCCCCCTCCTCCATCTCGCAGCCCGGACCCCAGCGCCGCCAGCCGCCCGGGACGAGGCCGGGCTCGAGGCATCATCGCCATCGCCGCCGCCGCCTCCGCGCATCCCGGGAGCCGCCGAGCCGGGGGCGCCGAGGCGCAGTCACCGAGACGCCGAGGGCGCCGCCCCCTCCGCCGGACACTCAAGCCCCGGCGCCCGCCTGCCCCCCGCGCCCTCAGCGGCTCGCGGGCCCCCGGGTGCCCGGGGCTGGCCGCTGCCGCCGCCCCGCCCTCCGCCCCCCACGCCGCGCCGCTGCCCGGGCTGGGCTCGCCGTTCCGCGGTGCGGGGACCTGGGCTCGGAGGCGGGCGAGAGCTGGCGCGCAGAGCTAGAGGGGGCCTGCGGACTGAGCCGCAGGCCGGGAACGCGCCCCCCACCGCCCCCGCCATGGCCTTAGCGGGCGGAGAGCGTGGGACGGTCGGGTGGCGGGGCTCCCCTCGGTGTCCCGGCCTTCCTCTCGGCGCTGCGGCTAACGCTCTGCCTCCTAGATTCAGCTGGCGTCATCGTCCAGTTCGGTACTTTGAGACAGAGTTTGTAAATGAAGACATCATAACAATTTATTTTTTAAAAAATTTTGTTATTTGAGAGAGAGGGCGCAAGAGCAGGGGTGAGTAGGGGTAGAGGGAGAAGCAGGCTCCCCGCTGAGCAGGGAGCCCCATGCGGGGCTCCAGCCTAGGACCTGGAGATCTTGACCTGAGCTGGAGGCAGACGCTTAACGACCAAGCCATCCAGGCGCCTAAGCATTGCGTTCTTGATGTTGGGCTCAGGTCAGGACCCAGGCGTGAGATCGGGTGGGGCTCTGCACTCTGCGGGGTGTCTGCTTGGGATTCTCTCTCCCTCTCCCCCTCCCCCCCCACTCTCTTAAATAAATCTAAAAAAAAAAAGAAAGGACTATCAATTTGCAGGGAAACCAGCATTAAAATACTATCATTGACAATGCAAACTGGTAACGTGCGGGTGGAGGAAAACAACATATCAGAGCAATTACAGTATCTAGATTCTTGACCTAAAATTTTACTCCTCAAAATTTATCCTGAGGAAATAATTGAAGAAAAAGGTTTTAAGCATGAAGTTATGAAAATATTTTTTAAAAAGATTTTAATTACTTGAGAGCGAGCAAGCACAGAGGGAGAGGGAGAAGCAGACTCCCCTCTGAGCAGAGAGCCCCGCTTGGGGCTTGATCGCAGGATCCTGATATCAGGAAGGCAGACGCTTAACCGACTGAGCCACCCAGACGCCCCGAAGTTATGAAAATATTCATTGCAATGTAATTTGTAGTAGAGAAAACTGAAAACCTTGATGCTCAATGATAGGGAAATACTGAACATAATATTAAATTAATAAGACAATGGCCTTTGTGCACAAGAATAACTATGAAGACAATGAGAAAAAGTTGATTTTTCAGTGAAACAAAATTCCTCAGTAATCCTCTCTGGCCGCGTTACTAACCAGAACTGGGCTACAATCTAAAGGGCTCGGCAATGCCAAGTATCGGGAGTTTCTGAGAACAGCTCTCTCATCCTTTTTTCACCAAAACTTTCATTCCCATTAAGAGACTAGGTGGGTACATTTTCTTCCTAAGTACTGAAACATAATTTGCAAAGTCTTGTTTTTTAAAGGATCCATTCAGAAACTAGATTAACCGTGACAACCTCAAAGACAGACCTTCCCCCCTCCCCGACCTAGAAACCTACCTTGAGTCTCTCCCATGCCCAAACAGCAGTGACTTCTCAACTTCGGCCTGAATTCCCCATCCTTAACATTGTTCCTGCTGCTGTCCTCCATCCTTTTAACACAACATAAGTTAAGAACTACCCTAGACAACATAGCCACCCACCCCTTTTCTCTCTCGTATCCCTTTAAGTCTTGAGGCCACTGGTAGAAAATTTAGGGAATCAAGCCATTCACAGTATAACCAGATCGGGGGATCTACACCTGGTGTCAATCACCTGGGGCAAATGTTAGAAACTCAAATTAACCCTGTTTCTAGGTCTACAGTGGGCCTTAAGAACCTTCACCAGAAGTTCTCAATTCTGATGCACAACTGAAACATATGGAGCTTTTAAAAGACACTGACGCCTGGGGCATCTGGAGAGCTCAGTAGGTTGGGCGTTGGACTCTTTTCAGCTCAGCTCATGGTCTCAGGGTTCTGGGATTGAGCCCCGCGTGGAGCAAGGCAAGGGGCTCCGTGCTCAGCAGGGCAACTGCTTGGGATTCTCTTTTCCCTCTGCCCCTCCCCCACCTCACGCAAGCAAGCTCTAAAAATAAGATCTTTAAAAAGATAGTGACACCCAAGCCCCAACCAGAGAAATTCTGAGCCCAAGATGTCACAGCACGTGCCCAGTATCTTTTAAAGTTCCCACTTTAGGCACCTTGCTAAGGCATAGTTTCATACAGCTTATTTTAGAAAAAGCCAAAATGGTTAATATAGAATGTAAAGCCTCACTACTTAAACTGTGACCTGAGGGCCAGGCATCGGTGTCATGAGCTAGCAGCATGAAATTAAAATTCCCATTTTAACGAAGTCCCCATGTGATTCTTAGGCACATCAATTTGAGAATCCATCTAGACCAACGCCGCCCAACAGATCTTTCTGTGATAAAAAAAAACATTCACCTGTGCTACTAAGGTAAACCACTAGCCACAAATGGCTAATGAGCACTTGAAATGTGGCTACTGAGGCTGAGGAAATGAGATTTTAATTTATATATAGCTAGCTACTGGCTACTGCACTGGACAAGTCTGATCTAGAGAATTCGGTTTGGTTAGAGGGCATGCATTTATGGATCCCGCTCTGTGGATGCAAAAGGAATCCATGAGAATCACTGCCTACAGAACTGTCTTCTCTTCTTAATGAAGACAAAAGCCAGGTGTTAAAAACAATCCATTTATTGGGTTTTAAACTAGTTACACAATTGAAATCATCAGTTTGGCACTACTCTATACAGGGATCACGCCTGTGTACGCCGACAGTTCAATACTGTACCAGGACCTCTGCTGTGCTTAGGTCTGTAGGGAGTCATTCAGCAAGTAGATGCTAAAAAATATACTGTAGTGTTCCTTTAAGGAAGACTGTACAGGGTGTGTTGCAAGATGACATTCACCAACTTGTGAATTACTTTAACCTAGAAGATACCTTGCATTCTATAAACTTGTCATAGGCAAACATGTGGTGTTTGCATTTAGGGATGCACACAAAATGTTACATAAAAATCCAGACATTCTAACCATAAATGAACTCAAACAAAATCCCCACACCTCAGCTTTTGTAACATGAAAAGATAGAGAAAATAATTTAAAAACACAAAAAAATGGCATTCAATTGGTACAAAAGCCAAAAAATCACTACAATAAAGAGCTACATGTGAATCTTTACAAATTAATTACACAATGCTGTGTAAAAGGTTGCATCTGTACAAAGTCTTGCCAATGCTATCTCTACAGTTTATACAGTCTTTTACATCTATATAACATTTATTAATAAACAAGTCAGTTAAATATAAAGACTTATAGTCTCTCAACGATTCTGCAGGCAAAAAAAAAAAAAGAAAGAAAAAAGAGAAAAAAGAAAAAAAAACTTACAGAATTTCCACAAACACAGCAGTCTTCCATTAGCTGAAGTATAACAGTTTTCGAAGAGGGTTGATCAAACAGTATATGTAAAGAATACAGGTAAAAATCAACCAGTCAGAGTTTTTATTGTTGTTGTTGTTTATTTTCAAAATCACACATTGTATACACACACAACAATCAATCAAAAATTTATTCACCAAACCCCCAGTTTTTCAGCAACTGCTCTTTCTGATCAGCACCAAAGCCTCCAGAGTCTGTGGGAAGCACGTGGACACAGACCTCACTCCTGCGTCTTGGTGGACACTCCATCAGGTCCTTGGTTAGGTTCCAGACTTGCCCTCTTTTCCTTCCCTCTTCATGGCTCTCCAGACCCAAGGCTCTCAAAGGCTTCGATTTATGGCCCACAGCCCTACTACCATCTACACCCAACAGCCATTTGGAAGAAATTCAAAATAATTTGAGATGAATGAAATGACGGGACCTGTATTACAGATAAGTATTCTCCGTTACAAGTAAACTGTTTCTTAATGAGTTCCTAGACTCTGTTTGGTCTTGGATGCCATGATCATATTGGGTAATTATTTCTAGTCTGAGACATTGTGGCTTTGTCAGATGTCTCAAAGAAAAAGTGATCAATGTTCTGGAGACACTTCCAGACAAGTTAGGTAATCAAATGGCAGCTGAGAACCTGTGGAACGGAGACTAATGAGACCAAACACAGAAGCCACCAAAATGATGAGAGCTCAACAGAGGCAGAGTTTGAAAACCTGCAGAGAGCCGCCACAGATGGCACCTGAGGATCTGGAATTTTTGATGAAAAGAGCTTGAAGTGAGGACTACTCATCTGTATCAGGGAGGAAAAAAATCTCAGTTAGACAACAGGACATCCACCTTTAAAGCTCGGTAAGTGAAATTTCCTTTCTTCTTCTTAACCTAGTGGAAAGGTGTCTGCGTTCTCCTCTTTAATTCAGGATGAAAAAGAAATACTTAAGAATCCAGATGCAATGTTCTCCTAACAGTATATAACCTAGGGTTCTTAGGGCAACCCCAAATGCCCAGGCCCCACTCAGGAGGCAACGAAGAGTAAGATTTCTTTTAACTAACCATTCCCAGGCTACTAAGCCCACTCATCGATAAAGGTCCAAAAGCAGTCACATCAATTCTCTGGGGACTACTTCCACTGGTCACAGCAAAAGTCACATTAACACATTTTTTTATCATCTAAATAAGGACATCTAAGAACGTCAGCAAAAAGAAAAATCTTGTAAGCACCCATGTCTCAATCATTAAACCAATGACATCTGCCTGAGGACGTCAGACTTCTTAAACTCAGCATTTTGCCAACTTACCCTTCTATGCATAATAGCACGGTGACACAAGGAGATCGGTGAGAACAAGCAGCTGGTCATCTGTGAACTGCTGTTTGTGTTCTTGCCAGTTGTCATGGTGTGTCCTTCGGAAATTGGATAAGGTCTTTTTTACAGTCATCTGTAGAGTAGGCAACCCACATACATTTTATTTTAACCTCTGAAAGATGAGGATTATATTTCGGATAACTTTAGCTATGTAAAAATCCCTCTAAACTTCAGATCTCACACTTCACCGAGTACCACAAAACCAACAAACCAATTCTAACTTCGCAAAGCCACCGAGCTCACTTCTTTAAAATGACTAGCTGTGCGTTAGGACAAGATCCTGGCACTTACACCATGTTATTAAACCAGTTTCAATACACACCTACGTCTATTTCCTAAGTGAGAAAGACAAAGTCATTGGTCTTTGCAGTCGCTTAGACACAGCTGTTCTCTAAATAATACCATCACAATTTCCTGTTTCATATTAGCTCCCAGTTAGATACTTCCTAGATATAAAATGTTAGTAAATAAGTAAAAAGATTAACTATCCTGACAACACTGACAATGTTTTACTTCCACTGGACTGGGAAGACAGACGCTTTAGTAATTTCCTTGCTACTAAAAGATCTCAAGTATATAGAAAGCAAGGCCTCCACAAGCTCTTACTGATTACCGTCGAGTAGGCTTAGCCCCAGCCGAGGTAGTCGCGGCAGTAGCTTTATCAAAGCAGAAGGTCCAGAGTGAATAGGAAATTACTAGTAAAAGATTTTCGTACAAAAACATCACTGATATAATATGTGTGCAAAGAAACGACCAAGGAAGACTTTTACCTCAATAGGCTGCGGATCGTTCAGATGTGCACTGAGATTCATAAGGAGCTGGGGCATCCAGGTGGGAACATCGTAGGGACTAGAAAGAACACAGGCACCAAGACCCAGCACCCCAGCATGACGTTTGACCAACTCTGAAAAAACAAAAAAACCCCACCAATATATGTGCAGATATTTACACGACTCTACTGCACGTCACAGTGAAATAAAATTAGTTTTCAATTAAGCTAGTTGTCGTCAATGTGTTAATTTCTGCATTTAAAATGTATCTGTGTGCACACACAGCAAAGACAGGACTCTGAGGCTGAACTAGAAGCTGTCCCTCAATGAGGTCAGAAATGTGTCACAGGGGTGCCTGGGTGGCTCAGTCGTTAAGCGTCTGCCTTAGGCTCAGGTCATGATCCCAAGGTCCTGGGATCGAGCCCCGCACTGGGCTCCCTGCTCAGCGGGAAGCCTACTTCTCCCTCTCCCTCTGCTTGTGTTCCTTCTCTCGCTGTGTCTCTCTCTGTCAAATAAATAAAATCTTAAAAAAAAAGAAAAAAAGAAATGTGTCACAGACTTGCTAGAACTTGCACAGTAATAGTTTTGATCAATTCAAAGCCATATGCAAAAGTGCAATCGATCCTAAAACAATCTCTGATCAAAACTGGACCCTACTTTTCTGGATGGGATCCACAGAATGGATCAATCCATGAGGTAAACATACTGTATGTGAGGAATGTCTGTATTTCTCAAAACAGAGCGGCAATGTGTATTCTAGAGGGCCTCCTTTCTTTTTTTAAAACCTCTATTCTTTCTCTAGGGATAGTAGTTACTCCTTTCAAATTCTCCTGTTTTTCATTAAAGTTCTGTGTGTGTGTGTGTGTGTGTGTGTGTGTGTGTGTGTGTGTATTGTTATGTGTATACATGAAATATGGTGCCTGGGGAACTGAAGTTAATAAAAAAGGAATACGAAATATGAGAATTGTAAATAATGCCATTCGGGATAACAAAGACCTGAAACTACTAGTGGGTATTTTACACCAGCACAGTTACCTGCAGAAGGAATCGTATCTGCTACGGAACCAGGGTCTCGCTTTCTTTTCTTCGGTAGTTTCGTTTTGCAAAGTTGCTCAAAATGGATCTGCATAGGACTGTCCATGGTAAGGAAGTTACACTGTAACAGACCGCTTAACGTGGTAGCAGCCATTTCCCGGACCTGCAGAGATAATCACTTCTTTTAGAAGCGGAGACCCTAACCCTCAGGGGAATGCTGGAGGCTGGGGGGTGGCGGTGGGAGCGGGCGGGGACGGGGCGCTTTCCCAGACTTCGCTGTGCAAACTGTGTAAATGCTCTTACGCCGGTTCTTCCGGGAGATTTCATCCGATTCTCAACAGGTCTGGGACCGCAAAATGGATGAGAGCCGCTACATCAGGGCTGCGCAAAGTAAATGCTTAACTATTGCACACAAAATTAAGTTTCTCCATGAATTATTTCCCCACTGACGGGCAGTTGTCCTTCTCAGGGCTGGAACTGTAAAAGCAGCACCAGAGCCTAACATGAAAATGAATTTTCTCCTGGACTCCACATCTCTTAAAACTACTGCTGCTGTTTTCGGCCGAACGAACACAGCTATAGAACAGTCACTTTGTATAGTTGGCGTATGTTGGGGAGATTTATACCCAATTTACTTCTTAGGAATTTCGCAGGCTGCTGGCAGACTACAAACCCAGTTTACTGAAGTACCAAATGCAGAGTAGAGAACAGTCCATTTCAAAATGGAATAAGAACTCAAGGTTTGGGAAAACAAAAAAACCCAGGAAAATGCTATCATCTCATAGATCTCACAAAATCCCTGCTAAACGTTCATAAAGATAGGCAGTAATAATTTGGGAAAAAATCCCACTTATATATTTTGCTGTTCATTGCTTCAAAAGGTTTTTTCTTAAACGTTTTAGTTTGACAGTTTTGGGGTAATTAACATTTTCATTATACTATTAAATGAATTACATTATAAATTATTTTACTACATCATACTTGGTGCACTATTTCCTTTCATACCACGATTCATTTTTATATTCAACTACTGATGAGAATGTATTCAACTTCTCACTACTATGCTAAAAATATTCTTAATTTATGTAATTTTTTTCTATATTGCAATGTATTTTCTTAGGAGAGATTCTAAGAATTGAGACTACTAAATTTTAATGTATGAACAACTTTACTATTAATTTGGTGGCTATCAGCTGCTTTTCAAGAGCCAGTGCTAACAGACTACGACACAAGTCTGAAGCGGAGTACTCGGTATATACCTTGCTAACCCTGTTACTGTCATTATACATTTTGTTTTAAGTAGGCTCTATGCCCAACGTGGGGCTTGAACTCATGGCCCTGAGACCGAGTCACATGCTCTGCTGACTGAGCCAGCCAGGTACCCCTAAAAATTTTCCTTTATATCTAATAGTTTTCTTTAAACATTTCTTATTTAGATTACAAAGTTTTTTCAGTATTATCATGAGTAGCTTTTGCTGATTATTACTGATACTTAGTATTCTGTTTTAAAAATATGACAGAGGCACCTGGCTGGCTCAATTGGTAGAACATGAAACTCTTGATCTTAGGGTTTTGAGTCTGAGCCCTTTGTTGGATATAGAGATTACCTAAATAAAGAAAAAACAAAATCGTAAAAAAAATATGATAGTTTTAATGAATGTCATGGCTTTATTTAGAGTAACGGTTATGCTTAAGCCTACGACATGGAATATGAAAATAATTTCTGAAAATGTTCTACAACAAGGTCCAGCAAACAATAAATGCAATTTAATGTAACTGCTGTAATAGTTAAAATTAGGAAACACTGATTTTCAAGATTTCCACCTTTTCATTTCTATTCCTTTAGTTATTAAAAAATACAAGTAAAAAAAATTACAGACAGCTATAAATACTGTAAGCCTGTCATAGCTGTTACAACCAACTGTGTGTGAGTACTTGAGGGGCTAGCAATATCTACTCCCAGAACACAAGAAGGCTGGATTGCAAAATGAATAGGCTCATTAGGGAGGTGGAAAAATTTCCATTCTCAGTTTCCTATGGATGCGATCTATTTTCAGTGCTCTCAAATAGAGTATATAATTACTGGGAGTGCTCCACTACATAGAAAACCCACAAAAAAGTACAAATTTCACAAAAATTTCAGTTACATTTTCTTTACCTAAGGCCAAGCTGTAACTTATTTCTTATTTATTACAACATACTTTTCTTACATTAGACTATATTAGCTAAGAGATTTATCTTTTTGTACAAAATATTAATGTAGCCTCATCACAAGGTTGCCTTTAATTTCTCTACCAAGGAAAATAAAAAGGGGCAACAATCCTAACTTTACTGGATAACAGCATTTGTGGGTAGATTTTGATTCTCTCTCTCTGTGTAAGAGAGAGCATGCAAGTGTGTGCAAGAGGGAGGCGGGGCACTCAATCTCACAAATCTGAGATCACGCATGACCTGAGCTGAAGTCAAGAGTTAGACACTTAACCAACTGAGCCACCCAGGCGCCCCTAGATTTTTATTCTCTTGAAACTGAAACTGCCTACATGCAGATTCCTATTAGTCCTTTTGAAAATTAGTAAGGTAAGTAAAATATTATCACCTGCAATTCACATATGAGAAAACTCTGATTCACAAATGTTATCTGCCCAAATGCAAAGACACCCCAGAACAAGAATGTGGCCAATGTTTGTTTCCATTTGTATGGAATCATGATTAGGGTATCAAAAGTAGTAACAGGGTAATGTTAAAATTAAAGTTACTTTTAATAATTTATGCTTTAAAAAATCCATCAGTGCATAAATAGTTCTTAAGGGGGGGGCATAATGCTTTCTCTAAATGTATTCAATTTTGATTTGCTATGTCTTAAATTTTACCTCTAGTTGTTCATCCTCCAAAAGACTTATCACCAGCCACCTGATGTCTTTAACTGCATCTTCGTTGTTTAGGAAAATAAAGAGGTTATAAAATACCATGGTCTGGAGGTAGGTCAGCACTGTGTATCTAGCATGCCAAGAACTGCTTCTTGCTGTCTGTGAATGAGAAGGAGGAGAAACAATGGGAATAGTGCTGATGAGAGCAGGAGGCCACAGACAGGAATTACACACAAAATCCTATCATCTTCTAGGACACCTTTTATAGGCATGGTTAGAGCAAGCTCGTGTTATCGCTCCTTCAAAGTAGAAGGTTGCATGAACTATTTCAGGTCAAGTGAGTTCTTCAGAATGGCTGAAAATAAAGGGTAAGGAACACATGGACAGAGGTCAGCTTTTGAAGAAAATTATAATACTCTGACTCCTTAAAGAGTTACATGTTATTTTACTTTGTAGCAGGTAGTAGATTAAAAGCAATGACTGAGAACTGTTAAATTCCATCATACACACACAAAAATGGGCGGTTAAACAATATTTTTCAGTGGTAATTCAACTTAGAAATCTGAAAACTATGGGAACAGGTTCATTTTTTTATATTATGTAACACATGTTATGACCTGGGTAAAGGCCGAGCACACAGTATACCAAACATGCAGCCAGAAAAGACACAACCAGTTAGGTCTTTTTTCTTTTTTTTAAACCAAATATTGGGAAATAAAGTGAATAAAATAAAGGGGAAATGGTAAAAGGTAATGACCACCCCCTCCCTCGTAAGCACTTTGCATCCGAGGTGCTTCAATCATTAGCTCTTTGTGTATATAGAAAATCTGGGGGTTGAATGATCTCCCCAAGGCCACAGAAGTTGGCAGCAGAGCCAGGTACAGAATCTAGGTCTGTTTCTTTGGGCAATATCTATCTTCTCTCATACTAGAAGAAAATTAAAAATGAAAAATAAATTTTAGGTGTGTGTGTACTACAGCTGACCTGGTGAAATTCTTAGAATGGATAACCAAATTCTAACTAAAACACAGGAATATTCGTCAGACACTCTTACTTGTTTTAGCACCTGAAGTACCAAAGGCACTTGATGAGGGTAAAGCAAGCCCTGAGACATTAGTGATAGACACAACTTTGCATCTCTTTTCAGCTCATCATAGCTATTGTCATTTTCCACTGGGGCGATCTGGAGAACAATAAAACAAACCAAACAGATAATTGAAATAACAGCCAGTACGTACAAAGGCATCCTTACATAAAATAAATCACATTTTTACCGTTAACAACTTCTACAGAAATTTTCAGATATGTACAAAACTAGGGAATAGTGCAAGGGGTCCCCATGAATCAATCACCTCCCCAACGACAAACACATAATCCTCCCATTTTTGCCCCCTGTGTTTCCTCATCCCCCAATTATTTTATTTTTATTTTTTTTTTAATTAAAAAATGTTTTTATTATGTTATGTCAGTCACCATATAGTACATCATTAGTTTTTGATGTAGTGTTCCATGATTCACTGTTATCATCCCCAAATGAAATTATGTGAAGCAAATCCCAGACATATTTCACCCATGATTATTTTATTATGTATCTCTAAAAGAGAAAGTCTCTTATTTAAAAAACCTGGAATGACAACAGCCATAAAAATCCATGGCAGTTAAAATATAAAATACACAGTAGTGTTCAAATTTCCATTATTTTGTAAATTGGTTGTTTGGACTCTGGTTCAATGGTGATGATCACACAGTGCATTTGGTTCACGCAGCTCTTAAATGTAAAGGGTTCTATGAAAAACATATTTAAAAAAAAATCTCTAAATTCTCCCTACCCTCTTTTAAAATTCCTTGTCCTTTAAAAAAAGGGGGGGGGGCTGGCTACTTGGTTTTGCAGTGTCCCCTATAGTGGCCTTCCTTCCCTGTGGTGGCCTTCATTGGCTCCAGTATGTCCTGTAAAGTAGCCAATAGATCTAGAGGCTTGATTTTATTGAAGTCTAATTCTTTGAGCACAACATAAGCAGTGGTACTTCCTTCACTTATGGTCAGTTTTCTCTTTCTGTAATGAACCATTACAAAAAAAGGTTTACAAAATGGTGACACTCATTTCTTCTTATTACCTGGAATATTTCATACAGAAAAGCATTCCCTCCCTCAGTTTCTTCTGACAATGGTTTCCTTCCTATCCTCCTAAACTGAATAATGAATTTTTAAAACAATGTCTTTATGAACTAATGAATTTCAACAAATTCAATGGTTTTACTCTTACTGGTGCTCTAAATGGCTCCTGACTCCTTTAACACAACTGTTGCATCCTTGGTTTTTTGGTAGGACAATACGAATCAGGTTTATCCTGTACACTTCTTGGTCCAGACCTGAAGTCAGCTTTTTCTCCACGGAGCCCTGGTTCTTCTAGCAGGAAATGATAATCTGGGCACTAGGAGCACTGATCTCTACTAGGTTGATTACTGGTTATGGGCTTTTTGTGGACAGAACTAGGAAATAAGCATATTTTCTAAAGAAAAACAGATCATGAGATCATACTGATACTTTCAAACGTAGGATTACTGAGGTTTTACTAAACAGCTGGAATTTTAAAGACTTATTTATTTTAGAGAGGGCACACATGTGTGCACAAGTGGGGTAGGGGCAGAGGGACAGAATCTTCAAGCAGACTGCCAGCCTGAGCACAGAAACCAACACGGGCGATCCTACAACCCACGAGCCATTACCTGAGCCGAAATCAAGAGGCTCAACCAACTGAGCCACTCAGGCACCCCAATAGCTGGATTTTTATATCTTGTCACTCGTGCTAAAATTTCCGGTTCCTAATGTTAAAAAAGGAACAGGCCAAAATGAAATGACTCGCCCCCACCACTGCAAACAAGACTTAATTGTAGTTTCACTCATTCTGGTTCTGAAGGCATGTGACTTTCAACCAGTTAGGAATTAACTGATCAATAACAGTAAAGCAAACCGCATGACAGACACCCGCCTTGTCTGAAATAATCCTGTTTGATTATGCCTTTCTTGTCCCAACCCATTCTGCCTTTAAACCCTTCCACTCTGGGGGCCACTTGGGGGGCTCAGTCAGTTAAGTGTCTGCCTTTGGCTCAGGTTGTGATCCCAGGGTTCTGGGATCTAGCCCCGCATCAGGCTCCCTGCTCAGGGGGGGAGCCTGCTTCTTCCTCTCCTCTGCCCTTCCCCCTGCTCATGCTCTCTCTCAAATAAATAAAATTTATACATATATGTATATAAAAACCACCTTCCATTTTGTACAGCTCCCTGGAGTCCTTTCCATTTGCTAGATGGGTACTGCCCGATTCATGAATTACTGAACAAAGCCAGTAAGATCTTTGAATTTACTCTGATGAGTTTTAACACTATTGACAATTATCATTTATTGGCTCTTTATTACATAATAGATGTAATAGCTTTATTCCAATATTAGAGGATGCAGTCCCCACAGGCACGTATGATTTTGTTTTAAAAGCCACTGCTCCGTATATTTATCCTTACAACCAGATACACAGTAAGGTGAGGTTCATTTATTTCACGGTGCTTTTCTTTTTTAAAGGCAGGGATGCCTGGCTGGCTTAGTTGGTGGACCATGTGACTCTTGATCTCGGGGTCTTGAGTTTGAGCCCCGCACTGGGTGTAGAGATTATAAATAAAAACTTAAAAAAAAAAAAAGAGGGGGGAAGTTCTCATTTCATTTTGTTTTATGATCATAAAAAGTATTGTTAGGGCTCCAAAGATAAATTGGTAAAATAAAGTGTACCCAGACAACCTTCTTTGCCCCCAGCCCTTAAGTGTCCTCTAAAACAGTCTAAATATACTTTCTTGTTTCTTTTTAAAGTATAGTTTTTTTTAATGTTTTTTTTTTATTATATTATGTTAGTCACCATACAGCACATCCCTGGTTTTTGATGTAAAGTTCGATGATTCATTAGTTGCGTATTAAAGTATAGTTTTAATATGGGGGTGCCTAGGTGGCTCAGCTGGTTAAGCATATGACTTTTGATCTCAGGGTTGTGAGTTCAAGCCCTGTGTTGGGCTCTATGCTGGCTGTGGAGCCTACTTAAAAAAAAAAAAACAAGCAAACGAACAACATCCCCCCCAACCAAAGTCAAGGATAGTTTTAATATGGAAAAAAAATTATTCTTCTCTAAAACACTAAGGATTGTATTGACTTAGGTGAAATATTCAAAGCTTAGTATTACTAAATTTCTTTGCATGCCCATAACAAATGGGAACTTAACCATGCCTTTACTTTAACTATCCTTGTTTACCAAACTTTAGCCAGGTTCCTCTGAGCCCCCTTTTTATCCTTGGACCTACTGAGTCTAGCTGTAGCACGAATCCTGACATTTGAGCGAATCCCTCACCTCTGTATCTGATCCAGCTCCTTACCTCCATTCTTCCTATGTGATCATCGTGGGCTGCTTTCAGCAAGAATCCTGTCAAGTCAGTTTAGCAAGAATCCCCTATTCTTGCTGTTTCCTCTTAGTCATTTTCTACGCACTAACACCTCCCCCCATCCCGCTTACTGGCTAAATATCCCCAGCTGTCTTCGCTGTATTCAGTTCTAAATGAAGTCTTCCCCACAATTTTGACATGTGTCAGAATAATTTTTTCTTTAACAACTACACCTCCAAGCTGAGTATACTAATTCACTGTGATAATTTGTCGAGTTTTTGATGGAAATAATTTCTGTTAGCAGACTTTACTGAAACAAGTATATGAGATTTCGTCTCAAATGAATGGAGAAAATATAGATTATCTTGAAATTAAGCTGCACCTTTACATCAATACTTTACATAAAAGTAAATGTATCAATTTTCTATCTTATACTACAAATTTAAATGCAAAAGAGAAAACCATAAAAATTTAAAAAGAAAAAAGAATTGTTTAAAAAAAATAATCCTGGACTGGCATACTTCAAAACATCATTTAAAAATAAAGAAAATTATAAAAATGGAACTCCTTTATAACCAACAGAAAACTGGCAAAATACAGATAGCTGGCAAAAAAAATACAAATAGCCAATGTACAAGGAGACAGTCTCACTAAAGAAATACAATAATTTTGGTTTATATATATATTTTTTTAATCAATCAATCAATCAATCAGCTCCAAGTCCAGTGTGGGGCTTGAACTATCTATCTATCTATCTATCTATCTATCTATCTATCTATCTATCTATCTATCTATCTATCAGTAAGCTCCAAGCCCAGTGTGGGGCTTGAACTCACAACCCTGAGATTAAGAGTTGCATGCTCTACTGACTGAGCCAGCTAAGCATCTCAAGAAGTACAACAATCTTTTAAAAAATTTATTTAACCATCAAAGATTTAAGAAATGTCAGGGTTTGCTGGAAAGACGTAACACAAGACATGCTCTTTGGGGGGCAATATCCACTAAAATTACAAATGCAAGCAGATCTTTTACATGGTAGTTTATATACAGTAATTACTCTACAAATATATGCATATTTGTAAAAGACTGTTAGTATACTGTTTTTAGGAGCCTAAAACTGGGAATAACCAGTGACCACCCATAGAAAATGGATTAAATAAATGATAATACAATACAGTCATTAAAGAGGAAGAGGCAGTTATGTGAGAAGACGGTCATTATGTAACAGGCCAAAAAAAAAAAAACAACAAAACCAGTCAATCTGCAGAATGAAATAGTTCTGTGTTTTTGGCCCAACAATCCCATACCTACACTTAGGCAATGTCTGGCACAGCTGTGCTCAAAGACAAAGGTATAAAAAGATAACATCAAACAAAGAAATCAAGGATAAAAATTATTACAAATACTCAACAATCCAAATCTCTAGGCAACGTACATGGAACTTTTTTTCATTTAATTCACCCACAATAGAAATGAGGTGATTCAGAGTTTGGTTATAGTTGAACTGCTGTATAAAAAAGAAGATACTCATTTGCTGGCAGGCCTACCACTACCACCAGAAAAATTTAAGGTGACTCACTCACCTGTCGAATCAGCAGTCTTTCTTCCTACCATTCATGAAAAAAATGTGTTTTATGAATTAAATTAGGACATAACGTTCTCATGTTAAGAAGAGGTTAAAATGTACTAAAACCTGCAAAATCCTGAAATTCAACAGGTAAACCTCACTGTAAAGAATATCATTTTCCAAAGCAGCAAATTAACCATTACTAATTACTAGTACAGGATAACAATTTGTTTGAGCTGAACTACTTCTATGTGCCAGTAAGATAAAAATCTCTTAAAGGTATTTTTTTAAGTTTTTACTTATCTGGTTAAGTAACCTCTAACACCCTACAACCCTGAGATCAAGAGCTGCACGCTCTTCCAACTGAGCCAGCCAGATACACCAAAATCTCTGAGATATTTTACTTTGCAGTGATTTCATCTACTAACAACAGTACCGTTTGTGGAACAAAAACCTTTTCTGTTACAAAGTAAAGCTTCTAAGTTTGGAAAAGTACTTCGTTAGTTCATCTCAAGAAATAACATCTGTATTTCTTTGATCGGCAACTGCTCTGTAGTTAAGTTTGTCGGAATCTTACCAACTCACTTCAACTTTTTAATTTTCAACTTTAATATTTTCCTAAAAAGCATTATTTTTCTTCCCAGATAGGACTTTTAAAAGAACACATGCGTACACTGTCTTAGTGTTCCAACTGCACATGTATAGTTAATAGAAAAACTAAGATTCAGACAACCTTAAAGTTTGGGGATGTTCAACTGGTAACGAAGGCGGTAGGTTCTAGCTTTTCATAAAAATATATGGGGTAATCTTCCTTCCGATATTGAAAAAAAAAAAGTAAAAATAAAAAAAAAGTCCCAGGTACAACAACTTGGACAACTGTTAAAAGAATTTTATGAGTGAAAAAAGCCAATTACAAAAGGTCACATATCTCCATTTATATGACATTCTTGACATGACAATTATAGACATGGAGAACAAATCAGTGGTCGCCAGAGGATAGTGGTGGTGAGGGAGGAAGGTGTGACTGTCCCAGGGTAACACGAAGTGGTTTTTGTGAAGATGGGAGTATTTCCGTATCATGATTGTTCTGGTGGTTGCAGGAATCTATTTGTGTGATAGAATGACATAGAATTATACACATGTTGTACCAATTTCAATTTTCTGGTTTTGAAAATGTAACTACTGGAGAAAACTGAGTGAAGGGTACGTGAGACCTCTCTGCAGTACCTCTGCAACTCCTGTGAATCCTTACTATTTCAAAATGACAAGTTTGGGGGAGAAAGTCTGTGCTGGTGAAGTTTAGGGGCTTTCTTCAGGTACTGCCTATTCTTATCTTTTGCTTTCTAGCCATACTATAGGACAGACTGACATACAGTGACTTGGGTTTTCCTGAAGACTTGAAGTACTAAGGGTGTTACAATGTCTGTAGCATTGATACATGCATTTCCTTGCCAATATACCCATCCCCCTCTCCTGGTAACAGACATTTTGATTAACTTTTGGAAAATCATCCTTTTCTGTCATTCTGGAGGGTCTGACAATGGAGGGATCATACTGCCTAGCCAAGTGTAGTGAGAGACCAAAGCCTGGCCAATGAGACTTTCTCTGGACATCTGAAATCTCGGAGAGAGAGAAATGCAAGGAGACACACCTGATGAGGCTGTCAGCTTCTGTTACCTACGTCCCCAGGCAGCCAACTGCCTAGATAATCTAAGTAATCTAATTTCCTGCCACTGTCGCAGACATTTGGTTTGCAGTGCTTGCAAGTAAAGATCTTTAACTAATACTAGTTAACTAATGTGATATACAAAAAGGAGACCTTACACTTTCTTTTGCTTGTTTTCACACAAATGTATTATTTTTAGTATATCACAGGTAAGATTTAACCTGCGTTAACTTGTACAAAATGCTGCCCCCCTGTGTTAATCTGTACAAACATTTAGTTAGCAAAGGAACACTTTACGGGGCTTTCTTCTCCTCTAATTATTGAGAAAAATAGTTTTTCTGAACAACTACCATCAATGGCATGTATTTTTGTACCAGTTATAACAACATCTGTAAATTTTTCTGAGTTTGACATATACAAAAGTATTATCCTGCAGCGGTGAGTTCTGATAAGCACATAGGGAAGTCTGAAACCGAGGATACAACATGTCCTTGCTTCCTCCCCGATCATCGGCATCTGAACTATTATTCCAAATTAAAAGGCAGTTAAAGACTAGTAACAAAAATAACATGCAATAATTACAATATATACAATTATTTTGCCCTGTGCTCTCTGCTTTATAGACATTATCTCACTTCATCCTTGCAACAACTCTGTGAGGGATATTGGTATCATCCCCCACCTTATATATAAGGAAGACAGTCTTAGAAGTTCAGTAGCTTGTGCAAGGTCACAAAGGAGGCCCAATCACAAACAGGATTTTAACTAGGTCTCTATTTACTCTAAAACCAGTGCTCTGTAAACTATTCTTGGTTGGAAATCCTTTTCCCTTAACCTTCAGCAATATGGAGACTCTTTGACTAGAAAAGGCAAATAACTGAAACTTTCACTTTGATGTAGATTTCCAGGTGGGTGTTTTTTGAATTGATATAAAACTGCTTTTTATGAGATAGGATATGTAATACTTCATTTAGAATCTACAAAGCACCTCAAGTGTGTCCAAAAGAGAATTTCCGATCTCATCTCCAACTATTTCTGAGTGTCTGCCACAGTTTAATAAGCAACACCTTGATCCTCACTCTACACAGCTGGTCTGCCTGCAAAGCAGCTGTTCATCTGGGCTACGGTGTCTCTGCAGCCCACAGCCCGATCACCATCACGGCCTAATGCAGATTCTCAACCTCACCATCTGTGATTCAGGGGAAATGTTAGGCCTGTCATAAGCAATTCACATAAAACAACCTTCTAATGATTCAAGTTTTTAAAATAAATTCCATGTGGATTCAAAACATCTTTCTATCAACCTCACTCTCATATATCTGCTTTCTGATTTTCTTTTTTTTAAAGACTGTACTTTTACATAAACTCTACAACCAACATGGGGCTCAAACTCACAACCCCGAGACCAAGAGATCAAGGGCTGCACATCCTTCTGACTGAGCCAGCCAGGCACCCCTGACTTTTTCCTTTCTTTCTCTTGAGTGAAAGAAGGGGGATGGAACTCCAACTATCCCAACATTCACTGCACGTTACGCATTTATGAACATATGAGATCATGTTTTATATCCACTGCGTATGTGGCAGTGGAAAAAAGTTTAAGCACCACTGCCCTAAAGACAAACCCTATCTACACCAAGAACCTGCAAGTAACAAGGATCTATATACACTAGTAACTACTGTCCACCCTTATTATGCCCAAATTTCCCAGAGGCACTCATGGGTATCAGGCCCTATACAGCATTAATAAAAGTATTTTAGTGGTGAATCCTTTGAAAATTACCAGTAGAGTTATCTTTTTGAGATTTCCTGAAGACAAAGTGTACTGTGGCAAATCCGAAGTTTAGCATACCACTTGCTGAGACACAGTACCAAGGGTGCTCCTTCTTAAATGATAACTGCACCGAACAGTAACTTTCAAGTAGTGGTGATGTTTGCACCAAGCCCTCCAAATGTGTGATGAAAGAAACCAGACTGTTTTGCTAACCACAGCACGACTGCAAACTAGAATTGTGGCAACCAATACACTGATCTTGGGTTTGACCTTAGTTTTATTAGCTTCGTCATCTGCCTAGATGAGTAACTGGAACCACCTCAGGCTATACCTTTCATCAATTCAAATCAAACTTTACCGGAAACAAGCTACTTCTGCGGGTATTTGTTAAAAGCAATTACAGTCCCATTGAACACTGCAAAGTAAATACAAATACTGTATGTATAAGTACAATATATAATACATCATCAGATTTATTACACACTGAATAAAACACATCTGAAATAGCTATATTAAAAACATGTCACTATGGCTTTATTATTTTTTTTTTAGCTATCACTATTTTCCTAAACTATCACTTGGAAAATGGTTATCAGTGTACAATGCTCTGTCAGTAAACTTTTCATGTATCTGTCGAGATTCTAGTCTTACCTAATACCAAAAAGATTATTTCAACAAATATTAAACTGCTATCGCCTCATGATTTTCCTGTACTATCTATCTCTTAGCGATCCAACCCAGTTACACACAGTCTGAAAAACTATCCACCATCAGATTAAACATAAATTCCCCGTGAAGGTCAGACGGGATGCATTCTTTGTTTCTTTCCAGGTTCGTATGTAAATGCCAGTTAGCTAACACAGGGGGATGCACTCTTAATCTCAGCCATGAACTTACCTTAAAAAACAAAGGTAGAAGCTGCAGTTGTTCTGTGACCGCTGTAGAGAAGGATCTTCCTGCACTAGCCATCAGCCATTTCAATACTGTTTGAAAACAAACGTGCAGAATCAGTCTTCGCCACAGAGTTCGAGAGCACAGAGCAGAGTAACATTGTAGTGCTAATGTCAGAGAGCCACCCTGATAGCTCTGCTAACTCTTCAATGGTAAGAAAGAGATCATCTATGTGACTTCATAAATTTGACACTAAACAGCATTATGACAGGAATCACAACAAAGGGTGTCAAAACTAGGCTACTGAAGTCACTCTCAAAAAATGAATCAATAAATTAACAGCCTACTAAATACCAACGACAAATTAACCTGCAATAATCCTAATGAGCAAAAATGACAACTAAGTTGGTTGTTTATACTTACAATACGTGGAAAAATTTTAAATACAGAAACAACAGGACACCCTGAATAACCAAGACAATTTTGAAAAAGAACAATGCTGGGGGATTCACATTTCCTGATTTCAAAACTTACTGAAACTACAGAAATCAAAACAGTATGGCACTGACATTAGGACAGACATACAGACCAATGGAATAAACTAGAGTCCAGAAATAAGCCCTCACACATATGGCCAAGTAATTTTCAGAAGAGTGCCAAGACTATTCAATGAAGAAATGACAGTCTTTTCAACAAATGTTGCTGGGAAACTGGACATGCTTAAGCAAAGAAATGAAGCTGACCCTTAACTTACATTATATACAAAAATTAACTTGCAGTGAATTAAAGATCTAAACTTAAGAACTAAAAGTATAAAACTCTTAGAAAAAACTTTAGGCAAAAACTTCATTAACACTGGATTTGGCAATGATTTCTTGGATATGACACCAAAAGCAAAGGCAACAAAGAAAAATAAATTTGACTTCATGAAAATTAAAAACTTTAGTGCATCAAAGGATACTATCAAGACAGTGAAAAGACAATCCACCGAATGAGAAAATATTTGCAAATCATTCATCAGATAAGGGGCTGATATCCAGAATATATTAAGAACTATATCTCAACAACAACACTAACAACCTAACTCAAAAATAGGAAAAGGACATGAAGAGACAATTCTCCAAAGAAGATTAAAAAAAAAAAAAGGGCAAATAAGCAAATGAAAAGATGTTCAACCACTAATCATCAGGGAAATGCAAATCAAAACCACGGCTATCTTCTTTACACTCATTTGGATAGCTGTAAGTCATAAAAACAGAAAACAAGTATTGGCATGAGCGTGAAAAAATTGCAACCCTCTTGCACTGCTGGTTGGAAGGTAAAATAGTGCAGCTACTGTGGAAAATAGCCCGGTGGCTCTTAAAAAAGTTAAACACAGAATTACCATATGGTCCAGCAATTCTATTTCCAAAAGCCCAAAGAATTCAAAACAGGGACTCAAAACAGCTATGTCTATATCACTGCTCTTGGCAGCACTATTCACAATGGCCAAGGGGCATAAATGACCTAAATGTCCATTAACGGATAAATGGATAAATATTGCAAACACTATGCAAAGTTAAAAAGCCCGACATAACAGGACCAACACTACATGATTCTGCTTACATGGAGTACCTGCAATCAGCAAATGCAGAGACAAAGCAGAATGGTGGCTGCCGGGGGGTGGGGGGTGGGGGTGGGGGGTGGGGAAGGGAGGGAAAGGGTCGTTACAGATTAATGGGTACAGCGCTTCAGCTGTGCAAGACGAAAGGCTGGAGATGGACGCTGGCGATGGCTGTACAGCAATGTGAACGTACGTGATGCCACCCAACTGTAAACTTTGTATTATGTACGTGTTACCACAATAAAAAACGGGGAAAAAACCCCCAAAGGATAAGCTAAATAAATGCCTATTTTGTTTTCCCCTGGTAATAAACGTCTGCTTTTTTAAGCAAGTTTCTTTAATTTTAGCCACTCACTAGTTTTTAAGAGTTTAATGCCCTGAGTTCGTTCATCTTCTTCACCAATTCCATTTTCTTCCATAACATGGTTCTGAATTTCTTCATCTACATCCATGAGGGGTTTCAATTTCTCTAGAATTCGAGCAGTAAACTCAGGGACCCGTGGGGATGCTGTTGGCGCAGTGTTTGGCAAAGAAACATCGATCATAAATATGTAGGTCAGCACGCTGTAAAATGAAATATGTAGAGTGAGAAGAGATGCCATATTATCAATAAAACTAACGTTCAAAAGCGATGACCCAACCAAAGTAAGTATCTGAACGATGACTCCCAGGAGAGGGTCTCCTGTGCTGCGCCTGTAATTCGGAGGCACTGAGAACCGGCTGAATGCTCACCGCTGGCTTGTGAGCTCACTGCTGTCCTTTTTACATCAGAGCCTCTTGTCTCGTGTCAACACAATATAAAACAAAATTTGAAGAAGAGAACCCATGAAACTCAGTAGTAACATAACCAGTATGTACTATTAGATATTAGAAGGTAACAAAAAAGCATTGAAGAAGTGTACCATACCACAGGGAAAAGAATACCTACCTCCCTATTCTTTCCCTGACATTTTTGTAAACCTGGGTGAGTTTGGGTTCCAAGTACTTCAGTAGTCTGTGCAACAGCTCAGGTACTCTCCACTCTTGCTGGGCAAGGCCGCCTTGCAGTACATACAGTCGACTAGAATTAAAGCACAGCAGAGTTAGAGACCTTTCCTGCTTTTACACGACAGTCGAGACTAATGGAGTCCATATTCTACTTAAAATTGTTGTGTTTCCTCACCTAATGAATATTAAAACCGACAGTTCAAAACAATTCTACTTAAAATTGTTACATTTCCTCACCTAATAAATACTAAAACCGACAATTCAAAACAGCACCCTTATATAAGAACATCTTATTATTTTTACTGCATCATTTTCGCTGTAATCTCATTTCTTCTCCACTCCCATGCAATCAAGAGAAATATTGACTTGGAGGATACTGATTCCCCACTAATTGATAATAACAATAACTTATTCTTTTTGTTAACAGGATTACCTGGATTTCCTTCTCTAGCCTACTAATTTTTTCCAAATCCTTTTATCCCAGCAAGAATACTTTTCCTTGAAAGGATTACTCTGTTTTTTTCCTAATAAGGAAGAGTGAAGAAAAAAAAAAAACAAAAAAAACGAGCCGATGTGATGAGGAAGTTAGTATTGTCATGGTATAAAAAAGCCACCCCTAGAATGAAGAGGGCTGAATCTAAATTGCTTGAATTGCTCAGGTTGTCTCCATTTCTACTTCCCAATTGAGAAATAACTCTACTTAGTATCATAAATTGTACTGAATTGGTTCACTCATCTCTCAGAAGAAAATAGTTACATTATAAAACCTTTAGGAGTATAGACAGTTCTCTTCCATTTACACATCAAGAGCAAAGCTGTTATCTTTTGTTGCAAAATCTTTCCTTAACCTTCTAAATTTTCTTTTTATTTACCATGCATCTACAAAGGATCCTCCTTCACCACTCAATGGTGATTCTAACAGCAGCTCGAAAAGCCAATGAAGTTTCCGGGGATCTCTGCTTTCCTGTGTTGAAAATACAAAACAACAAAACAGGGGTCCTATAATTCTGCATATAAATCAGATCCTGTTACTTTAGTATTACAAATAAATACAATGGAAGAAAATCAGAGTAAAACTCATACGTTAGTCAAATCCAAATATTATAGTTCATGTCAGAAAGGCTGATAGTAACAAAACTGTGGTTAGCTGAAGGGATTGTCTTTAAATCAAAGTATACACGCTATGGACATACTCAGTGTGGAAAATAACACCTACCTCGTATCATCTGGCTTTCACTATATGTAAGTTACATTTCCAGATATATGACATGATTTGCCATTTAATCTAAGAATGCATTACCATGAGAGAAAAGACATAATAATCACTTAAGAGTTACCACTCAAAGCTTATTTGAAAGGCTAAACAGAACCATCCTTAATAATATAAGATGACAAAACTATGAAGAAAATTTCAAGACTCAAGAGGTATGATGACATTTCATAGATTTTGAGAAAGGGTATGAAACAGTTTAAACAGATCAGTTACACACAAAAAAGCAGCAGAACTTACACAGGATGTTGCTATGCAAGTTCCCCAGTCATTGTACGTTTCTACCGTAATGTTGGACAACGCTGTTCTGAGCAGAGGGCAAAGAAGCTCCCAAAGCTTCTCCACCTACTCAAAACAAAATATATGGGAAAAAGTTAACGATACTCAGAACATTTTTCTTCAACTATCTTTCCCGGAAATACACACATGACCTGATACTTACTTAAATTATTTCTTAGAACACCCAAATAATCCAGGAAAGTAACTTCACCATATTACCATAAATACCTATGTATAAAACTGAATGCTTTCCCCCCCAAAAATTTAGAAAAGACGAGACATCTTATATGGTTCCTTACAAAATCTCATACTACTGAAAAATTTTCTTTTAAAACTTCTGAGTAGCAAAGTACACTGGAGTGAAACAAAACCTCAATCATTTCATAACTTTCACATGCTTATCGAGGTCACTGAAGTCCCCAAAGAGGAAGCAATGACTTTTTAATACAATTCAGTATTAGCCTTAAGTATAATCTTCAAATTCCAAGTTTTGGATTACTATAAATAGCTTTTAAAAAGTGTTCAGTTATACAGAGATTGCAAATATGTGTACAGATGCTTCTCACAGTATACTGAGAATACAGAGCACCCTGAGGTCTTGGTAAAATGCAGATTCTGATTCACCAGATCAAAGTGGGACCTGACATCCTATTTTTCTAACAAGCTCCCAAGTGATGTCTATGCTGCCAAGTCCATGGACCACACTTTAGTCAAAAGGATCTACACAGGACAGAGGACGGAGGGCTTGGGATAAAATGTCTAGTGGTAGCACCAGGTGCTGAGGAGGAGGAGGGGAAGGAGGGAGAAGGGAGGGAAGGGCAAGAGAGCAGAAAAGCTGTATGTATCTTAAACAACTTATGAAGAACGGAGAGGTGTTCTGGAAAAAAAGCGACTAAAACATGACAGAGACTGGATGGCAAGGATGTGTGTGATGTGTTTAAATAAAACTGTTTCACTTTATGTGAGCAAGAAAAAGGCAGTAGTACAAAACCAACAAATACTTTTATCTAGTAAGTGATCTGAATATGTATAACTAAATTAATATGCTGTTCACAGCCCGAAAAGTATGTGTAATGAAGTCTGCCAAAACCAGTGTCTTCATCTTTTCTCCGAGGAAATGGTGGCCTACCTGGTAATTTCGCATTCTGGGTATTTTCAGTCTAGTTATTTTCAACCTAGTGCATTTTGCTGAGAAACTAACCTTAGGGCAGGTGTGTTGAAACTAAATCTTACAATTAAGAAGAAGGATACTAAAAAAAAGGATGTCAAACTCAAACTGTCTACGGGATCAAATGAGTCCTGCAGACGAATGAGGAGCTAAGAGAAGGATTTAATGAGCGGCTAGAGTGATTCGCGAAAGCAGAAGCCCACACACCGCACACCAGCCAACTGCTGCAGGGCAATAATGCAGGGCCAGTTCCAGGACCTTCCCACGCATGAAGAGAAACGGAAATCTTTAGGGTTCTTCCCCTCATGTTGGCAAGTAATTCAAATTTTAAAAGATACTGAATGTTGCCCATACATCACACACCACTAGTCTGTGACCTATACTCAAAAAGTAATATGGAATTTGAACATTTCATATTTCAAATATTAATATTTACTGTGTTGGGAATTGCTACATAAATGGGTATTATAGCTTTAACAGGCAACATGCTGTATAAATACATCACCTTTTCAAACGTCCAATGCTTAGAACCTCTGATTAAACCAGCTATAATTTCTGCAACACATCGCTGGGTGCTTTCATGTGAATCTGCAACCAAACGTTCTAAATGGGGCTTCAGAACTGGCAGAAACGCATCATCAAAATTTCTGAATATGCCCTATATATATACATATAAAAAAAAAGAAAGTTCTTCAGTACTCAAATGACTATCATTTCCATTATAACTTGGTGTGTTTCTTTACTATATTACTACGGTGCTTACAAAACCCCAAGAGTTCTACCCTTTAGAAGTGCTTTAACGATGTCTGTAACTTAAAATAAAAATACTATTATTTTACATATCAGTAAAATATAATGAATGAAATCAAAATTAATAATCTCTCTGACCTTAAAACTTCACACACTCTCAAAAAACTCAAATGCATAGCCTTGTTGGGTTTCTTTCTTAAACTGCTAATTACAAATATTGGAGATAAATACTAAAAAGCTTCTTTTTCTTAAAAACTCTTAGTCCTTAAGCTAAGATCAATCTGATTGGCATAACTTTCACAGCCATTTTGAAAGAAGACAACAGATGATCAAACTCAAACTCTGACTTCAAAACTTAAGAACCAATAAACTGACAGTCAATAAGCTTTACGAAGAAGGATATTAAGTATCATATTTACCTTAAAGAGGCAAAAACGGCGAGGATTAAACTTATCTTTTCCTTTTCTGTCTTCTAAAGATAGAAAAGTAATTAACTGTTCAACAAATTTAGGATCAGAAAAATGATCAAATATAATCTGTTCAGCCTATAAAGTTAAAGAAAAAAACAACATTCAGGGCTTAAGCTCTATTTAAAAATGTGGTTCTGAAACGTCAAGATTCAACTGTGAAGTTTTGATTATCAACAGTAGGCTGTTATTTTTGTTTTAAAGAATTTTTACTTCTTATAGAGGCTTTCTACAACCAAAGTATCTCCTAAAATGCTATATCCATAATAGTTGAAAGTTTTCCTTCACAGCTTCAAGTCTGAATTCCATTTCTCAAACTGAATTAAAACCCACCAACGGTCTGCTTGAAGATGGTACATGAAGACTGTACCATTGTGCCACCTGGTGTATAACTGAGGAAAATATCCTCAACTGTAAACACCAACACATTATTTCTGTATTTATAAAACATCAGAAGTTAAAAGGTAAACTTTGTTGAATTAGAAAATAAGAATTAGGGGCACCTGGCTGGCTCAGTCAGTAGAGCATGTGACTTTTGATCTCAGGGTCTTAAGTTCAAGGCCCACATATAGCACAGAGATTACTTAAAAATTAATACATAAATAAATAAAATAAAAAGCTACGTCATTAACTTAATTGCAAAAGACACTAAAAGTCCTTAACTTTCAAAATGGTAAAGAAATATACTTTATTGAAAAATGAAGAGTTTGGACTTAAATCTACAAACATCATTTACTGAGTACTCATCATTTATATGCAATAAAAAACTAAAAGCAAACAACAGCAGCAAACAAACAAAACTCAATCTCTGCCTTCAAGAAGCTTGTTACCATTTAGAACGCATACAAGAAACATGCAGATAACTATATAAAGCAGTACCCAAGTAAAGTGGGATAGTAACATGAGTAACCTTAAATGCAAAGTCTTGTGCCAACTGGCCCTAACAGAATCCGGGGGGTGGGAGAGACAGAAGGGTAGGGGGGTAAGGGAGTATACATTTACCGGTATTCACCCAGTGCTATCCTGAAATACACTGACTGGGGGGAAAAAAACCATGAACTCAGTTTGAAATAAACCAGAGGCCAAAAGCAAGATGCGCGCGAACCAGGGTTAAGTGTTTACACAGTGAAAATGGAATGCTTACCTCCGTCAAATCCTCCCTGCTTCTGCCAAGCTTAGGCTGCTCGTCCACACCAGCATAAACAACCATATTCCTACAAAGAGTTTACATTTGTAATATATATATATATGGGAAAAAAACCAGGAGAGCTTCATGGAGAGGCGGCCTTAGAAGGCACTTTTAACGAACTCTCATCAGATGCTAAGTTTGGGGATATGAATACATCACTAACAATCCTGGCCTTAAAAATCTATCAGGTCACTGTGTCCTAATGACCTGTCACTGGAGTCAACAGTAAGAGACAAGTCAGTCTTTCTCTGGGCTGGTTTAGGCGCATATTGTACTTACAGGTAAGCACATCATTTAGAGCAACTATCCACAAACTCCTTAGATGTATCAGGGTGGAAATAAGAAGTCTAAGGGTTTCAGTGGAAATACAAAGAGTGAGGCAGGACTGAGGCACAGCACTGGCAGGAGCAAAAGAAAAAGAGGAAGAAGAAAAAAGCTAGAGATGTGTGTTTTTGGTGGCAGACTACCTCCACACCTGCTTCAAGTGCCTCTCAACCTCTCCACAAATCCCAAATTATTCAACAAATTACATCAAAGATAAGCTGTTTAATAAGAAGATACACGGCAAGTTGCAACTTACTGAGGCCAGGTATAGTATCCCCAGTGAGTTTTTTCCACAAAGCAGCTTGACTCCCATTCTTTTTTGGTTCTTGGTATACTTTTGCTATCATAATGCAACCAATGATTATCAGGCCTATCACCAGCAAGAATCTGGGTAGGTTTAGAGTATCCACCTTAAGGAAAAAACAATTACATTTGATAAACTTAAAAATATCCATGCAATAATTACTTTCAACTTTCAATCAATAGTACTGGTGTGACTTTGTCTTCATAACAAGATTATCAAAATTTGTTCAAGGCAAGACCACATACATAGGATGCATTATCCACTACTGGGATAATTATTTGGGGTGAAAAAAAAAAAGCAAGTATGATCCATACTTCATTCCTTTCACCAAAATTAAAAGGATTAATTTTGTTAAAACTTTTTAGATTTGAATTAATTTCAGGCTTAAAGAGCTCAAAGAATTCCCATATATTCTTCACCCAGACGCCCCAAACTTTAACATCTTACTATGTGTACTTTGATGTTCTCTCTACATATGTACGTTTTTTGGAACCATTAAATACTCATTTAATATGAGACCTACAAACTATGTTTCAAGTGAGGATAAAGCAGGACTGGGGCACCTGGGTGGCTCAAGTTAAGTGTCCGACTCTTTGATTTTGGCTCAGGTCATGATCTCAGGGTTGTGACACTAAGCCCCGAGTCCAGCTCTGCACCAAGCGTGGAGCCTGCTTAAGATTCTCTCCTCCCTCCCCTCCCCCACCCTATCCCTCTCTAAAAAACAAACAAGATTAGTAGTAGGGAGTATAATGAAAGACTTCCCCACATTTTGTTAACACCATTTTACAGTGTTCCCAAATAAAGATGACGGTGTTGCATAGTAACACTCCCCTCCCAAGCATGGGGTGGGAGCAGACTGCAGATAGCTGTTTGTATACCACAGAAGTTATCAGAGATTTAAAAAAAAGTTGGTAGCCAGAGGAATAAAAATGACATTTACCACCCCCCGAATCAAGTTAGTTCATTATTCTTTCTGATCATCATTCTGATTACTATTCTGAAAATGTCATAATATAGGAAGGTATAAAGAAGAAAATTAACCTTGCCTCTAAACCTACAACCCAGAGAGCAACACTTAACGTACTGATGTATTAATGATAACAGTCTTTGGCAACTGATGTTAATTTTAAGTCTCTGAAACACAGTTTGATAAATAACTGCTATAATTGCTTGGTTGGTGAGATAAATAAGTAGATGACATGTTTGTGGAGAGTGTGCAAAAGGTACATGCATTATGAAGACAGAGTCCCTCTATTTCTTTTTATTTATATATTTTAGTTATCTCTACACCCAATGTGGGGTTCAAACTCATGACCCCAAGACCAAGAGCACATGCTCTTCCTACTGAGCCAGTCAGGTGCCCCAGAGTCCATCTAGTTTTACAGATACTTTTTATCACAAGTTTTCACTAAGTCAACTGCTTTCCCCTTATAACAGTCATACTTTGTGTGCTGAGATCTTTCTATACTTCTATACTTTGTACAGAAAAATATTTGAGTTTAAGAACTATAAACTCAAACTCCCAGTTTGACTGAGGAGCATATTAATTACATCTGGTAGTACTTACTCATGTCATAGGGGTTGATGGTCAGCTTTTTGTGGGTTCTTTTGAGCTGCTTAAGAATACCAGCCACAGCAGAGATTGCCATCTAGAAGAGAAACAGGTGAAGTGCCTGTGTCAACATTTTTAAATTCTTGAATGGTTGGCTGCCTGCCTTGAGCGAAGCAGAAGCTGGATTCTGCTTCTTTTGAAAGCAGATTAACTACCTCACCTGCTGACGTCTGGCGGCACAGCCACGTGAGTGCTAAATCTGACTTGAAATGGTCACTTCAAGTTCTTACTTTCATCCAAGCTAGTCTGCCTAGAAGACTTCGATCCTTTCTTTGTTAAGCCAGTCAGTATCTGCTCATTCTTCACATCTCAGCCTAGAAATTTCTTCTTGAAGGTCTTTTTCTGTAATGCACCAGGCTAGGTCAGCCCCACCTTGCATTCCACCTCTAACACTTTGTGAATAAAACCAAAAAGTTGTATCCTCAGATACCTTTTCCTTCCTATAACACTTCATACCTGTCATTAAGTTTTCAAAGTCAGGATTTCCCATGAATCTATAAACTTGTTTCCTGCTGCATCCCCAGTGTTGAAATGCACAGTGCACCTGAACATGGCCTCATGTATTCGTTGGATGAATTATTATCATCTCTGAACCAACAGTGATAGATTTCAAATCAACACACTTCAAGGCATTTATTAAGTGCATCTTGTGCAGACTTTAAAGGCTTCGGGGGAAGTAAAAATTCTCAAATGCAAGATGTAACTACAATAAAGTATCTACCTTTCGAACTACAATTGCATCATGGTTGAGATTCTCAACAAAAAAACGTATGGCACGAAGAGGTAACACTCGGTCATCTCTCAGAAGTAGAGACAGAAGCCCAATGCCTATATGTTCAAATTTCCAAGGCCTAAAAAGGCAAGGAAAAAGAAAGAATCACAAAACATATCACTCATAAAACCACTTTTAGAAGAAAACTGTATTTGAAACAGTGTAAGTTTCCTAAGAATTAATATAGGTTTACTGATGAGCACCACTGCTACCATTAGCCCCAAAGTTTACCACGTCTTATTCTTCTAAATTCATGAAACAGACATTAATTTTTTGAGACACAGCCATTCATGGCTTTCAGGGTAGAAACTTCCTATACAGTATTTAAGGTAAAGGCTTTGAGAATTAAAAACAAAATTGCACTTACAAATTTCTCTGCTCCACACCATCTAACAAAGTGTTTACCAAATTTTCATAGTTCCTTAAAACAAAAACAAAAACACTTTAAGTGAGGTATTATTTTAATACAGTAGTAAGATGAACACCAAATAATGTAACACAAACTCAAATTCTAGCCAAATTCAGCCCCTTCTTACGTGTCATCACACTAGACTACAAAAGACCTGGTGAGAACCAAGCCAGAGTGAAAGCAGATGGGTGGAGAGAGACTGTGGGGAAAAGAACACGAAAGGCAGAGAGAAAACAAAAACAAGTCCTAGGTACACTGAGCACCTCAACTGTCCCCAAGCAGATATTCAAACGTAAATCTGTGAGTAGTAATCAATTAGTTAGAAGTGGTCTACCTATATGGCACTCCAGGTATACGTGAGGGAGGGTATAATGTTATAGTTCATTACTTCTACAGACATGTTAGGAAAAAAAATAACATGCATATTCATAAGGCAAAGCCAGAATCAAGCTAGGAAGGCTCCTGCTTGAGCGTTATCACTGAAGCACTGAATTGCTTCGGTTCAAAAAACCTAAAACCAGTCTTTTTTGTTTTTTTTTTTAAATGATTCAATTTATCTACTTGAGAGAGTGAGCGAGCACGAGCAGGGGTTAAGGGCAGAGGGAAAGGGAGAGGCAGACCACCCGCTGAGCAGGGAGCCTGCTGCTGGGCTTGATCCCAGGACCCTAGATCATGACCTGAGCCAAAGGCAGATGCTTAACCGAGTCACCCAGGTGCCCCTAAAACCAGTTTTTTAGAGATAGTTTTAAGACGGTGTATTCCACCTCTATAGCTGAAAGTGACAATCTGGGACCTTCACAATAATGACCTTCTAACATTTTGTATTTTTTCAGAATCAATGTATAAATTTCACGAGGTATTTAGGGCGAATTTGTATCTCAGAAATAGTCAAAACCTGCTACCCATCACGCCATCTATCTTGAGAAGTAGGTGTTCAAATTACCTTAAGGCATCAGCATTCTTTTCTTGTTGGCGTGTAAGTCCTTCTTTAATCTCTTCTGAACTAAGCATTGTCTGGCCGGAGGAGGGGTTTTTTGATTGTTGAAGTAATTCTGCTATTTCAACACAGGACTTTGGAATCTTATAAAAAAGAAAATCGAGGGCACAAAATGAAGTACTGACACATGTCAGAACACAGAGGAATCTTGGCGACGTCATGCTGTGTGAGAGGAGCCAGATAAAAACACCACCTATTGCGTGATTCCATTTATATGAAATGTCCATAACAGGCAAATTCACAGATAAGGAAAATAGATTTGTGATCTCCAGGGGCTAGGGATGCTGGGGGAATGGGAGTCACTGTTTCTGGGTACAGGCTTTCCTTTTTAGCGATGAAAAAGTTCTAAAATTAGAGTACCGACGGGTGCAAAGCCCAGGGAATACGCTACTGTGAGTATACAATATACTATTGTGTTATGTAAGGGTGAAATTTTTGTCACGTGAATTAAGTACTAATTTTAAAAAGCTTTAATTAAAAAAAATTTTAAAAAACTTTTTCAAGTATCTCTACACCCAACATGGGGCTCTAACTCACAACCTCAAGATCAAGAGTCACGTGCTCTTCCAACTGAGCCAGGCAGGTCCCCCCACAAAAAAACCTTCAGAGAAAAAAAAAGGAAAAAATTTTATTTATTTATTTATGAGAGAGAGTAAGAGAGAGAGAATACGAGCAGGGGCGGGGGGTGAGAGGGGTGGTGGTGGTGGTGCAGAGAGAGAGGGAGAAGCAGACTCCCCACTGAGCAGGGAGCCCAGTGTGGGGCTCTATCTCAGGACCATGACATGAGCCAAAGGCAGACACTTAACTGACTGTGCCACCCAGGTGCCCTCAAAAAACCTTTTTTATTTTATTTTTTTTGGTTTATTTATTTATTTGTGACAGAGAGCGAGAGAGAGAGCGAGAAAGAGAGAGAACAGGCTGACGGGCAGGGAGAGGGAGAAGCAAGGCCCCCTGCTGAGCAAGGAGCCTGATGCAGGGCTCAATCCCAGGACCCGGGACCATGACCTGAGCCAAAGTCAGATGCTTAACCGACTGAGCCACCCAGGCATACCCCCGCCCCACCCCCAACACCTTTTTTAAAGAAACCATAATCTGGGGTACCTGGCTGGCTCAGTCAGAAGAGCACGTGACTCTTGATCTTGGGGTTGCGAGTTCGAGCCCTACACTGGGTGTAGAGATTACTTAAAAATAAAAATCTTAAAAAACAAAACAAAACAAAAACAACAACAACAACAAAAAAGCCCTATCTAATGACAGTTGGAAATAGCAAGACTGTATTTTACAGATAAGGAATAGGTCTGGAGCAGTGGTTTTGAAAAAGGATGGATGTCGAACACCATTACCTTAGAAAAGAGGGCAACCCACTCACACCCACACCACTTTCGTCCATCCTCAGTTACGGTGGGTGTGTACGTCCGCATCTCCTCCGTCTCAGCAGACAAGCACCACTGATATGGGTGTTCTTCACTTTCTCATTTGTCAAATCATCTAATTCTAATTTTCGTCACTATAAATTATGAACCTTATGGTCAAGCTTTTGTGAATTCAGCGGGTAAGAGTGACCTCCTAAGATATAATCAACTCTTCAAAAAATGAGGCCATGGATAGATACACAGACAATCACGGTAAATGCAAAAGCATAATAACCCTTTGTTGCCTCTTGGTAGAAAACAACCCAGCTCTCTTATGGCCATGCTCCAAATTCATGGTGATTACTAAAGTACAAACAGAAATCTAGTATTAATTTCAACTAAAATTTGAATTAAAAAAAAAATGGTTTTGCTCACTGAGAAATCCAAGCCAATTGTTTCATATTGCCGATGAATCTTTTCTGCAAGATCATCAAACAGTCTCACTATTGATGGCTTTTCCAGGGACATTGCTTTGCTAAGTCCGGAAGAAACAATTGCTGGCCAAGTCTGTACAATACAGTCCCAATCATGAAGGTTTGCCAAACACACACCACTGTGATTTCCAAGGAGACAATACAAGGCACCCTGCAGGGAAAAAAAATTAATAGAGGGAATAAGAGGCACTGTTTAGTTGCAGCCAATTCACTTACATCTTTTTAAATGTACTAAACACTGATTCTTTAAGTACTTGATACTGGTTAGTAAAACAGGCTCACACATTTAACATGTTACGTTCAGAAACCCGAATTCAACATTTAAGTGTCATCCAGTAATATTTTCCCTAAATCATCTAATACAGGAGTAGCTCAAAGAACAGCTATGATTAAGATAATACAGAAATTTAAGGCTGTTGTTTTTAAGGATATAGTTTCCACTTCAATTCTCTTCTACTACAATTATATCACAAAGGCTATAAACATTTGCCACTCAGCATTTTAGGGGCATGTTTGGGATAATTTCTAAAATCTGACTGTTTTAAGTACACTGAAACCAGGTTACTTAATTATACTGTATGCTTTTTACTCATAAAGGCTCAATTAACCAGAATGATACCCCATTTTAATGAAAAGAGTTTTATGTTATTTTCTAAACATTCACCCTAATTCTTTTTTTTTTTTTTTTAAAGATTTTATTTATTTATTTGAGAGAGAGAGTGAGAGAGAGAGCATGAGGGTGGGGCTCGGGGCAGAGGGAGAAGCAGACTCCTGCGCTGAGCAGGGAGCCTGATGTGGGGCTCAACCCCGGGACTTCGGGATCATGACCTGAGTCGAAGGCAGATGCCCAACCAACTGAGCCACCCAGGTGCCCCACACTAACTCAATTCTTACCCACTATGTGCTCTACTCCTCTTTATAGGTTCTCATAAGGTCGCTGGTAACTTTGATTTTATTGACCTAACAGACGTTTTTCAATTTTTATCTTACTTGACCAATCTGTGTCCGTTTTAAACCACTCCCAACATGGTCAACAACATACCACCCTAAGAGTCAGACATTCCACAGCATCTTGAATTATACATCTACATTGGAGGTCAGCAAATTTTTTTCTATAAAGGGTCCAATAGCAAATATTTGGCCATATGGTGTCTGTTGCAACTACTGATCAATGCTCTTATAGCACGAAAGCAGCCATAGACAAAATACATAAAGGAAGGGACGTGGCTGTGTTCCGACCCAACTTTCCTTACTAAAGTAAGAAACTGAGCCCAAGTTTGTTGACCTGTCTTACAAGTCAACTTCAAGAACATGTTTAGTTGTCATCTTAATTCTCTCCAGAAAGCAACTGTTACTATTAAGTCTCCCTTCTCTCCGGGAAAGAGCTCTCCTTGGCTTCTGTAACTCCTTTATCTGGTATCTTTCTGATCTTTCCCTTCTTGGTTACTTCTTCTTCACAGGGTCCTAATGGACTTTTCTGAACACTTGCCCCCCTGGTCCTCTTTCTATTCTCACTCTCCTCCTATGCTCTCTTACCCCTGCCCAAAGACTTCAGTTATCATCAACACACACTGAAATGATGTGTTGTGGTGAATATCTAAATATCTACTTAACATTGCCTCTTAATTTATAGGAAATACTTCAAATATAACTTGTCTAAACAAAGTAATTTTCTCTCCCTCTCTGATGTACCCAATAACCAGCTGTACAATCCAGAACCTTAATAATTTTGATACCTCCCCTTTTTTCAGTCCCTTCACATTCAACCACCAAATCTTATCAATTCTCCCTCCTAAATCACTTTCAACCTACTTCTGTCTGATAGCATAAGCATTATGTTTCACCTATACTCTCCTGCACCCCTGTGAGATACACTGTTTTTCTTATCTTCCGTCATTTCCTTCCTTCTGCTACTCATACAAGCTCTCACTCAGTTACTCAGACTTATTATATTTTTTCCTGTCTCAGGCCTTCCAATGTGCTGTTCACATTACTCTAAACCTTCTGGTCTTTCACGCCCCTCTCCTACAGGCCAGCTAAGCTCTCCATCCACTGGTGCTCAACTCCTGCAGCCTATATTTTCTCCATCGTAACACCAATCATAAACATGGGTAAGAGTAAATAATTAGGGAGCAAAAAAAAAAAAAAAAAGACTATTTAAAGCTGTAGGGTACTGATGTCTTCAATTTATTTTGAAATACGAAATAAAATAAGATGTAGATAAATATAAGCAAATGTATTTATTTATATGCGCAAATATAGCAAAATAGTGAATACAGAATCTGAGTGGTGGAGATATGGATGTTTATGGTAAAATTCTTTCAACTTTCTGTACATCTGAAAATTTTCATAATAAAAACAAAACAAAACACAAAGAACCCTGTACCTTAAACTGCTGTTGTGTGACATCTTGTCGATCAGGCCGTAAGAACTCCAAAACCAGGGGAATGATATCTCTGCAACAGAAGTTATATGCGCCCAAGGCAGCAAAAAATGTTTGCTGAGCCTTGTTTCTGACCTGAAGAAAGTATTATTAACAAGGGACTTTTATTATATAGTAGACAAACTACAGAAAGTTTCCAAATAAATTGCTAAGAACAAAATGATAATTTAAATATTGTTGTAACAGAAAAAGTATCAAAGTACATACCTTAACAAAAACAAGTAAATGATTATCTTTTTACCAAAAGGAAAGCACATTACCACCAACCACATCCATGGTTTAGGTGTGGTTCAAAATTTTTTTTAAAAGATTTTATTTATTTATTCACTTATTTATTTATTTATTTGACACAGAGAGAGACAGCCAGCGAGAGAGGGAACACAAGCAGGGGGAGTGGGAGAGGAAGAAGCAGGCTCCTAGCTGAGAAGGCTGATGTGGGGCTCGATCCCAGAACGCTGGGATCACGCCCTGAGCCGAAGGCAGACGCTTAACGACTGTGCCACCCAGACGCCCCTGGTTCAAATATTTTTGATAAAGGAAAGACTGAATAGAACTGACATGCATTTGTCCTACAACACAATCAGTAGACTAAACTTTCTATTCGGAGTTACTTTTGATGAGAAGAGTTCGATTTTCTATTGTATTTACAAAGAAAATCAAAGACTTTCTAAAACACAGAACAACTTCACCTTTTCAATGCAAACTGTAGGTAGAGCCCGTATGTTTTGAACCCGAACAAAAGATCCAGTATAAAATTATAACCCATGAACTAAACTGTAATGAATAACCAATTATAGTAAAAGTGACAAACTGTATGTATTTCAAACTCTTTAGGTGAAATCTTTGAGTTAGAGACTAGTGTCCTAACTTACACTATTTTATAAAGACAAAAGAATCAGCTACTCATGAATTTTGCTTTTCCAGTTCTCTGTGCTTAGAGATCATCTCCTGGTCCTATGCTACTTAAAGGATGGACCCCACTGATTCATATGGTAGCAGGCTGCTGAAACCCAAGCATAGCATCTAGGAGGAGTTATCAGCCCTCAGGACTGGCGTTCAGCGCGTGACTTCAGCGGCAGCAACATTACACTAGTGCTATCTATCAACTCTGTATTTAAAAAAAAAATCTGAGAAGCAATAACAAACAGTAAAAATAACATTTTTAAAAGACTACTAAAATTAGCTTGAAAATATTTGCAGTCTGAAAGGTGCTTTCTATGCCAATAAGTCATCATCATTATTATTATTATTATTATTATTATTATTATTATTGTAAGCAGGCTCCACGCAGGGCTTAAACTCACCACCCCGAGATAAAGACCTGAGGTGAAATCAAGAGTCGGATGTTCAACCAAATGAACCACCCAGGCGCCCCACCAATAAATTATTTAAACTTCCTTGTATTTGAAATGGAGCTATTTAGATTGCACTGTAATAAAAAAGGAAAGTGGGGCAGGGGAGGCAAGCAAAGGGGACGAGCCTTACCTGACTGTATGAACTTGTAGATAAACGGAGAAGATCTCGAATCATATCTTGATGTATCCTTTTGTATTCACAACCCTCAACAGTCAGTGTCCGTAGCTACGAAAAGAAAACAATGTAAAATCAAATATCCAAGTTTTTATTACTAAAAAGTTTATTTAATTATGAACTAACACAAATATTTACATATTCATCTGGAAAACTGTCATTAAAAGTCATCATGATTTTAAAGAGATTTACCTCATGCTGCAACATTACTCTGTCAATCAACAGTGCTCTGATATGTTGTTTTTTCCCATGGAGCTAAAAAACAAAGAGAAAGACACTTCAACATTCCCCAATTGACTGCACCCATGGGTTCCCCCGAATTCCCTACTGAAAAATTAGTTCAGTAAAGGTTCACGCTGGGCTGGTGGGTACTGGAGGTATTTCATTTATTCTAAAGTGATCAGGCTTACATTAAAAGATAGTATTTCAATTAATTTTATGGCTAATAGTAGACATATCCTCTCTAAATAGCTCATCCAACACCCTGTTTTTCTCTGGTAGTTTATTAATGGATCTATGCATGGGAGAGGTACTGAGCTGGTCCTTATTCAGTCAAATACTGAAAGTACAAAAGGAGACTACTAAGAAAATTGCTTGACTCTGTTACATTTATAAATAGCCTTTCCAGGGAACTGTGTATGTTTATTAGACAATATAGTATCTTTTACTTTTCTAAAAATTATCTTTTATGCTCTCCCCTACCACCCCATCTTCTACCGGTCACTAGAGGCAGATATCTGGAACTCAGAGACTGCTCCTCTTTCACACCTTCTCTCACTGAAGCCATCAAGTCTCTACAAATTCTTCTTTTTCAAAACACCCGATTTCCATCCCAATGCCAGTGACTTGATTCAGGCTGTGTTTTTCCAGCTGGACTACTGTAATAGTTTAACTACCCTCCCTGCTTCCAGTCTCAATCTCCGACTACTGTTTTTTTTCCACAGTGGTGACAGAACTTTTCAAAAGTCATTGAATTAAAGACGGATCTTTCCAATATTCAAATCAGATCTACTTCAGAACTTCTGATGACTCCTCCATGCTGAATATAAAACTGAAGCACTTTCTGGGGATAAAATTATAAACAACCTGGGAGTGCCCGGCTGGCTCAGTTGGAAAGGCATGCGACTCTTGATCTCGGGGTCGGTGAGTTCCAGCCCCACACTGGGGGCAGAGATTACTTAAATAAATAAATAAACTTAAAAAAACAAAACCCAAAATACAAACAATAAACGACCTAGTTGCCTCCTGCAATTCCTGCCCTATAGCCACTGTTCCCTACCGCATGCCATGTTTGTATGTCTCCCTGCCCTTTTACACGCCATTCCCTCAAAGATACGCAGTGACCCTTGCCTAAACAATAAACTCCTACAACCTTTTTAGACTCCCAGAAAAGTCTCCTATGGAACACTGCTATCAACATCAAATGGCTGGCTCAAGTATTCTTTCTTCCATGCTCCTGAGAAGCTTGTACTGACTTCTCCTAGACACAAAGAGGTATTTTTCTAAGATCTCCATAAAGTGAGATGCTTTAAATCCATGCCTATGGACAATACCTCCTACTTTTTATTCCCTCAAGTTCTTACAAGGCAGCCTGCCACATTCACACTCCAAATTCCCAATGAGAGTTCAGACCCTCTCCTGGAAACTCACAGAAGAGTTTGTAGGAGGAAAACATTTTCCCAGGATTCTTTTGATTATACTGTGATATCATATTTGAAAATCTATTTTTACTTACAGGGAAACTTCCTCTGTATGCTGAACAATCCCTAAATCAGGTGACTATGACAGTATTATACAGATTTAAAAAATATAATTCAGAGTTTTTAGGTGAAAATACTGACCCGGTTTTCCATTGATTTCTTTACTAGGTTAAAGCTTTTCCAACGGGAGTCAAATTCATGCTTGTGAGATCCTTGGAACTGCAAGAGGTCTCCAATAATCTGTGTCAAAGAATTTCAAATTTTGTATTTACAAGCCATCATGTCAAAACTTGTCACATTAATAATCATGAAAGGATATTAAAGGATAATTGTACCTTTATGATAAGAAACAAAGACTTGGTATCATCTTCTGAATTGTTAAGTATGTGGTCTATAATAGAAGAAAAAGGATTTTGATTAAAATATTTTGAATTACTACAGGAGTCCTGATGTATCAGTTAAAAGAATCTATTAGATCAAGAAAAAAACACTGCCTGATATTCTCACTATTCAGAATTTAAATGCTATAAAATTCCTAAATATTTATTAGTAAAAGTAAGTTAAATGCATATATGTACTTACTAAGAAGTTTCCTTATGACCCTAGCAATTGCTTCTCGGTGGTTCTCTCTGGATAGATCTATTTTTTAAAAAATGAGACAAGGCATTTTAGACATACTGAATGCTCCCCAGCTGCTGAAGCTTACTTGTATCAACAGTTCATGTCAAGAATAAATCATGTATCCAGGAAAAAAACCAAGTGGGTCTGTCTTTATCATAGTTGGCTTAGTGTCTAGGTATGATACAGAATAATTTTTAAAACCTTCACATTTAAAAAGACCTGCTTATAAAACTTTCTTGGGCAGGCAAAGAGGAGGGAGGAAAAAAAAAAACTTTGCCAATATTTCAAAGTCTCTATTCACTAATTAGAGATCATAAGTGCAAAGGATTCTTTAATTGGTTATGGGTGACCCAAAACAAACAAACAAAAATTACACCTTAGCAATTAATGTATGCAATTAATTCTACTGTTAATCCAACAATAAGGAAATGTGCTAAATCTTTATTAATGTTAGATTCAGAACAATAAATTAACACATTGTTTTACATATTTATATGAAATTTAATTCACTATGACAGAAAGACACAAAGATAGAATGAAGATCATAATATTCCCACATTCACATCCAGTATAATGTATCAGTTCTAAAATAATTCTAAACATAAATGACCATGAGGATATATGAAAATCTGCCTCTGCACACAGAAAACATCCAAATATTTATTTACCTGGTCCAGTTTCTACCTTTTATTGGCTATTCTTTGTATACATAATATTCCAGTTTCTCCAGGAAAAGCAAAGATAGTTACTATGTTATTAACCAATACTCATTTTATATATGAAAAAGACTAGGAAAATTCTAACTACATATTATTCCATTTTAACTCTTTTTGAAAGAATTTTACTTTAGTTAAATTCAATTACTTAACATATAGTGTATTATTTGTTTCAGAGGTAGAGTTCACTGATTCATCAGTTGCATATAATACCCAGCGCTCACTACATCACGTGCCCTCCTTAATGCCTATCACCCAGTTACCCCATCCCCCCACCACCCACCTCCCTCCAGCAACCCTGTTTATTTCCTATAGTTAAGAGTCTCTTATGGTTTGTCTCCCTTTCTGATGTCATTTTATTTTATTTTTCCCTCCCTTCCCCACGATCCTCCGCTTTGTTTCTTAAATTCCATACGAGTGAAATTATATATTTCTCTCTCTTGAGTCATTTCGCTTAGCATAATACCCTCTAGTTCCATCCACATCGTTGCAAATGGCAAGATTTAATATTTTTGTGGCTGACTAATATTCCACTGTATATGTGTGTGTGTGTGTATAACATCTTCTTTATCCATTCATCTGTCAATGGACATCTGGGCTCTTTCCACAGTTTGGCTATTGTGGACATTGCTGCTATAAACATTGGGGGGCAGGTGTCCCCTTGGATCACTATGTTTGTATCTTTGGGGCAAATACCCAGCAGTACAATTGCTGGGTTGCAGGGAAGCTCTATTTTTAACTTTTTGAGGAACCTCCATACTGTTCTCCAGAGTGGCTGTATTAAGTTTTTTTAACTCCTTAAATTCAATTTAGTTAACATATACTATATTATTAGTTACCAGGGTAGAATTTAGTGATTCATCAGTTGCATATAACACCCAGTGCTCATTATATCAAGTGCCCTCCTTAATGCCCATCACCCAGTTACCCCTTTCCCCCACCCACTTCCACTCCAGCAACCCTCAGTTTGTTTCCTGGAGTTCAGTGTCTCTTTCGATTTGCCTCCCCCTACAATTTCATCTTACTTTATTTTATTTTTCCTTCATCTGTTTTGTTTCTTAAATTCCACATATGAATGAAATCATATGGTATTTGTCTTTCTCTGACCATTTTTAACTCTTGTAGAATAATTGACAAAAACTGTCCATACAAGATTTACTCAGATTAAAATTTACATACCATATTCAAGTCCAGTATACAACTTTGTCTCTTCCAAGGACACCATACTTGGTACCCTGTATAAAAACAAGAGTGCTTGCATTTATTAATAATACCAATAAGAATGATTAAAGGGAAAAGTGTCATTGCTAGAATGCTTAAAAAAGATGATGCTCTTTTTTAACAAACAGATTTCTCATTTTCAATACTTCAGCTCTCTACTCTGTCCTTCCGAAGAGTAATGCTATCTGTTTCAGTAAGGACAGTATTATTCATCTTAAAGAAAACGCTAATTAAATTTAATACTTTATGGGGGAAATTCACCACCCAAACAAACGTAATAATAATAATATTCAATATTCAAGTGTAAAAGCCTAAATCTGATGATAAACTTTTATATACATTTATACAAAGAAAAGTCGGCATTATAATGGTATAATAAAGGTTAAAACCGGACACCAAAAACTCAAGTCAAATTTTATTATAGAATAATAGTAGACAAACTTCTTTAAATAATCATTACCCCTCCTCTTAAAACCACCCAAACTGATCTCTCCTAACACCTGCAGTTAAAATGCCATTACTTTCTTTTGAAGACGATCAGCTATAAAAACACTGCATTTCCTAATTAAAGATCTGCCACAAAGAATTATGTTAACAGAACCAGACCCAGCTAAACTCATTAAACAATTAAAGTCACTTTTAAGGTATGTAAGGACAGATTTTACTAGGGAATACGAACCTTCATTTCTGAAATCTAAATTTTCTTCAATGAAAAATGTAATTTTCAACATTTCAAAATACAGTATCAACAACTTTTTATAAACAGAAAGATAATACTTTCTAAGAGGAAGAACACAGGCACAAATGCCAAGGAAACATGGGGTAAGCTTATCCAATACAAAATTAGTTATAAATAGAAATTTTATAGTGATTGATTACTCATCACTCATGAACTACACAGCACTTGTAATGAAGAAAAAACTATTTTTAAATCAACATACCCTCATCTATATTGTATTTTTTTAAGTTGAATTAAGCAAGTTATCTCTATCTTAGTATTTGATAGTTATGAATTCTTTGATTCATCTAAATGGGTAATAATATTAAGATTACTAAACTGCCAATTATTTAACTACGTTCCTCACCATAATCTAGGACCTAGGATGGCAACGATACTGTCTCGTGTTTCAAACCAAGCCTACAGAGTATAAACAAAGAATGGTTATATTTAATAATATAAAATACTAATTTGCTTTTCAGAGACTTTGAAGTTCAAATTCAAATTCGTAAAATTTGGTTTACATTCTATAAAGCTTCAGCCTTTGGCAACATCTTGCACACTTGAGCATTCTGTAAAATTGTTTATGATTAATATATATGTATCCAAAATCTAGTTAAAAATAAAATCAGATTTCTTTACAATGAACTTCAAGGAGTCCAACATCTCTACTGAAATTAGATTTCACCACCAAAGAGAAAAAGACTGTGCTCAAACAGTAACAAGCATAAAGCATAAGACCTTTACCCCACCCACTCATCCTTCCTTCCCTATTATAGCACAGGAAAATGCTTGCCATGAGCTATCACGAGAGTTGATGTCTCCTCACTGCTGCTGTAAACATCAGTAGTTGTGTAAAGTTAAGAATACTATTGTACCTTATCCAGTCTCTACCTAGTACCAAATAATATTGAACCAAGCATGCATTTTAATTAGTCATAAAATTGTTCTTACAAACAACATAAAAAGTGACCACTACAGAAAGCTCTTCTGAATTTTTACTGTGTGTGTGTGTCTGTGCGTGTATTTGTGTATACAGACACATAAAACCCTATCAAGTAAATAAGACTATCAGTTGGGAATTTGACATGTTTTGCTTATATGCCTTTCTGACTCTAGTAATACCAGTATTATTAACACTGTAATCATATTTAAAAGCGAGTCTCATCTAAGAGACTTGATGCTTATTTTAAAATTCATGTCGCTCTGAAATGTTTCCCTACCAGAAAATCTGAAGAAATATTAGCGCTGATTTACAAGTGTTTTAAAATATCTCTAACCTATATGGGATTTTGAAGTATTAAGAAGTACATTTAGATAAACCCCCAGCTTAGGCTTTCCTTTTGAAATGCGAATTAAAACACACATCTTTCACTATCTCAAGTGCACAAAAGGCATCTGGTTAGACATCTATTTCAGCTTTATTTGTTTTATCCATCACAAAGTCCTTTTATGTTTATTTATCTAAGATTCAGTTTTAATAGATCCCTTCTTCCCTAACAAATTAATTAAACTCTGATTGGACTGACAGGTTTTACACTAAATGTTTCTCAGCAAGTATAAATACATATTTATACTAAATATTTCCTCTGGGCTTTAGAAGAATATTTTCTAAAAGAAATCTCTATCCAGTACCCAAGTAAGACTTTATGATTGTATCTTTTTGTGGCCACACTAAGTTTATGTGTGTTGCCCTATATTTTGATACTTAAAACTGCTCGTCACTTTTAGTTATGCACAGAATCTTAAATGAACATATTTAAAGTGCCATCGACACTTACAGATATAAGCTATAGTAGCAATATATAGAATTTAAATCAAATACCATCATTGCTCCACTACAAGTGAAATTCATTTTTCTCATTACAAACAGTAGTAATTTTACCTCAGGAACTAAATAAAATTCTAACAATTCCTATGCAACACACTTTAAATAATACCATTTATACAATAATAAAGTTAAATCAGCTTCAAAGCACTAGACAGCACCAGGCCACCTAATTTATAGCAAAAGGTGTTCAAAATTTGTACCACCAAAAAAAACAAAACAAAACAAAACAAAACAAACCCCCCAAAACCTACAAGTTTTTGACAGCTAATGCTATTTGTACCACTAGATGGCAATCTTCTCCAGATTTGATTAGAGCAGAACTATGAAAATAATCACTGGTGGGAGAGAAAGGATGATGAAAAAGGAAGAAATGACTAATAACATAAAAACGAAATATACAATGCAAATCCAATATGCAAACGAAGGCTATGTGAACTGTCATGAAACAAATGCAAACAATACTTCTTGTCTACAGCTGGAAGAACAGCCTACTCTTCCCAATAACCCCCCCACCCGGAGACAGCAAACATAAAAGGTATAAAACCAAGCCACTAATACTAACAGATTTTGTTTTCCATTCAAGGTTACAAGTGTTTCACAAGAAAAAATTGGCCTATTTCTGTGTTCTGTTATCCAATTCAATCCTAGGCATCAATAATAGCTATAAACACAAATGAAAAGCTGGCTCTTACTCTACCATGTGAACAAAAGGTTGCTAGGTTTAAAATTAACTCTGAGCATAAGAACTATTTCCATGTCTGACACACAAGCTTTTAAAAAAATCAATGAAAACAGTCAGAAGGTGAAATAAGGAGAAAACAGGGTTACTCACCGTGGAGTAGTAACTGTTTCCTTTTCTGTGTGCAGCTCCCCCAGCAGAGCTGGGTAGTTTCCTGGAGGTGCCAAGAGAGGTTAGCTAGCCCTGCCCCTCATCGCAGAACAACACATCCTTTCACATATTAATGAAATGGTCTCAACTCTTAGACCTTAACTATGAAGTTTTCTTTGCCTGAGAAGTTAGTATAAGCTGAGATCCTAAGAATGATTTACCTAAGAATGGCTTAACAGATCTATCAAGAGGAATGGGGCACAAAGTAAAGAAGAAATATCGGAGATGAAAAATGATGACTCCTCTACCTTGAGTAACCCTGTTTTTACAGATGTTAGTTTTTTGCATCCTGTGATAGCTGGTTAGACCTAAAAGATTATAAAGAGTGGACTGCAAAAGGAGAAATTAATGACGATTTCAGGATTAAAGGCAAGTGTCCAATCCTGTATGACCCTGCAAAGACATAATCCAACTTCCACATCTATAAAGGTAGAACTAGGAGTATAAACTATACCACACATATTTCTATTAAATCATTAACTAAAGGTTCCAACAGCAAAATAGAGAAGTTCCATTTTAAGATTAATTCAGCAACCTTGGTATCTGACCAAACTGCCAAAAATTCAAATTGTACTACAGAAATTTACACTTAATTACCCTCAAGGGACCCTATTTTACCCATCCTTTGAGACAGTAAAATTTATTATATATACAACAAGATATTTAGTAACCCTCCATTGCCAAAGGCCAAAAAAGTACAATGAAGATACCATGAGGTACATCATTTACTTTCTACTTAAGACGTTCAACTCACCAAAGTTTTTATATTTTGTCAGTCTCTAATACAATGCACAGAAAACTGGTTTGCACATTTAGTAGTCATTTATCTGAACAATGGGATTCTAAGACTATGCCATATATTCTATTAGGAACTAAATTAGATTTTTTTAATAGGAAAACTCAGAACTGAACCAAGTTTCCAGTTTCTCATTATTGTAATTTTCCAGAAGACAAATACTATTAATACATGTGCAAGGCAAAGTTAATAATGAAAGATCTGACCAAAAAAATTAAGCAGCTAGAGTGTTTTTACCTAATTGAGATTTATACGTAAGAAAAATTTAAGACTAATTTTAAAGAAAACTGAGTTGCTACGTGCTTCCACAAACTGGTCTGGTATTTCAGAAAATACATAATGTCCCACAATACCACAGCCAAATTGTTATTAAAAAGAGTGACTTCCTCAGGCACCTTAGGCATTATTACACTAACTAATGAACTTGTCACAATTACATGCCTCCTTTTCTCTCCCACCTGGTATATTTTACTCTGTTTCTTATGGAGACCTGCTGCTAATAATCTTCCAGAATTATGCTACACATATTCTTTCTTCACACTAGGATGTATGATTTATTATCACAGAACAATGGCACCGTCAGTTAAAATTATTTGATTAGTTTTTTCTTTTTTTCAAGTTTTATTTATTTAAGTAATCTCTATACCCGCATGGGGCTCGAACTCATGATTCCGAGGATCAAGAGTCACATGCTCCTCTAAGTCAGCCAGGCACCCGATTAGCTTTTTCAAATCAATTACCTTTAGAAATTTTAACTATTATAGACCTATATTAGAATAGGCATTTCTAAAATTTAAAAAGCTAACTTTATTTTATGATACTTTAGTAAGAACTAATTTGCTATCTGCAAAAAAAATTGAAATGTTATACAAAGAAATGTAAAAATAAGTTAAGATTTCAGATGAAGGAGATATCAGTTAGAAATTGGTTTTAAAGGAAAGGATTCTGGTAAGAATTATTTAAAAGTCCAGGAAAGACTTTATAAATCGCCTCTTTGGTGATTCAAAGGCAAAGGGCTGCTCATTAATCTTTGATTCTACTTTCTATAATCATTATCCCTGCCTAGATGTAACTATATAAGAAGAGTCCTAAAAATGTGTATCATTCGATGATTAAAACAACTGAAGTTTTCGTTCTGTATTTTATTATGTATTATTAAATATACCAGAAAAATTTCATACTTTAAAAAAAGTTTTTAAAATATATGAACATTATATATTTATAGTAAATGTAATTCTGTATTATTACTTCATTATGTCTTATTATATTAAATTTTCACTCTCAACGTGAAAATTCTGAAACACAAAACCTTCCGCAGTCTAAATTAGATTTCCTTCTCGACTTTTCTGGGAAAAACCTACGAAGGATACTCAGGATCAATTTTAAAGCTTATGTCTAACAATATAGGCAAACAGTCTACCTATTTTTATTCCATGGCATTCATAAAATGTTTATAACACAGTATTCTTTTCCTTATTAACAATGCATTTCATTATTTACAAACCTAATGGTTTTATTATAACCAAATGTAAGGAACTTGTGTCCTGATGCACTTTTACTTCAAAGTGATAAAGACCTTGCTTAACTCACTAGTGTAGTGCACATGACGTAAATATGTTCATACTGATATGAACCGCAACAGAAACCTCTCACCCTCCTGAGTGGACCCTTCAGCATGGAGTCCTAAGGATCACTCAAAACTAAAAATCTTCTAATCATATATACAGAAGATACATGCTTTGGCTCTTATTGGATTAAGTTACCATTTCTCAGTCAACATGTTCAGGCAGAACTAAATTTACTGAATGTTATAAATCTGTTATGTATGAAGTAGGTTTTCAGTATGCCATAAGAGTTTAATTCTTACTATATTATATACACTGTTAAGATCACCAGGAAAATCAAAACCATTTCTGTAAGTCTCTCATTTTTAAATAACGTTTAAAATCAACCTCTCTTAACGAAGATCAATTTTGGTAAAACTGCCCCTAAATCAAACTATAATACTGATGAAAACCAAAAGTGCTTGCGAAGAACTCAGCAAATTCCTAGACAAACTTAAAACAGATTTCCTTACCTGAGATGACCCTACTTCTCCCTCTCAAATCTAATGAGCGATCTAAAGTTCAATGCCTAGAAACAGTTTTTAGAGTGAAGTGGGAATCATGAGAAAGTATGACTCCAAACAATGATTATACAAAATATGGGAAAGACAAGAAAGCCACATTTTAAAACCACTCCTTGAAGTTTTTAAGATTTTTGTTGCAAATCAACAAACAATTCTTCCCTTTGTGTTTTTTGAGGAGGCAGGGGTTACTTACTCGTTTTTATGTGATTTTCATGAACTTGCTCAGCAATGAGATGATGATGTTGAGAGAAAACGATCTATGGCAGTACACTGAAACTAGGCCTGAAACTAGCATCTCACTACTAAATAACTGAGCTCACTCAAGTTACATATTGCTGATTTCATTCAAGCTCAATTTTTTTTCAACTTAAATGACTGCATTAACAACAGATAAATCAAGGCATTCATTCAAAATTGTTAATAGTTTGAAAAGCACTTAAATTCATAAAAGCAACTTAGTACAACTTAAAAGCTCAAAGTAACGGTCAACAAATTTTTATGTAAAAAACATGGAGATTTTTCCTATAAAATCCCTAATGAACACTGATTTTTCTTTTTCTTTTTTTTAAAAAAGCGCATTTATCTTAACTTAGAAACTAAAGGATGAACTTAGTATTGATATTTTTAAACTGATTAACATTCAAAATTATCCTAGCCTGGTACCACGTGAAAATCTGATTAAAGCCATGAAGTTTACAGACCTCAATTCTGCCTCAGGTATTTTTGGCCTAACAATGACAAAAAGGTTAAAGTGATACAGAAACAACACCAATAACAAAACCAGTGACTCATTATGCGACTAAGACTTAAAATACATGCCAAATGGCAAAACAGCAAAATATGTAAGTAGTTATTTTTACTTACAAGTTAGTAACCGGCTCTCCTTTCAATGGAGGTAGGAGGTTTCCTGAGCCAATTAAACAGTTGTGCACTATAGTCAGACTCTGTAGAACATCATCTCTGGAAAAGATACAGGCATTTTCATATTTTAGAAAACTCCAAATCCCTGTCTAACAAAAGGCCTTGGAGAGTCTAGGGTGAAGTACAAGAGCCTTAAGTGGGGATATACAAAACTAAGGCCAAGAAATGGCAAATATCTTCAGTTTACCCACTGAAACATACAAGGTAATAAATATACTGGTAATACAATACACACCTACTTACGATTAAACAGGCTCTAAATAATCAGAAATAACAGCAACTGACTGCCCTTTGGGAATCAATTCTGAACATAATCACCTATGTACTCAAAGATCGCTACCACTAACAAAAAAGGAAAACAGTATCACTGAAGCTCTTCCAGCATACTCCATCTTTTGAAAATGGACTAGCTAAACATTTACTCCAAAAAGCAGTTCAGACACCATCAGTTGTACTTCTTTCCTCCTCCAAACCATTCCTACTGAATTTGCTTATTAAAATTTCCTGGTATTTCACACATAGTAATTTTCTTACTATTATTTTAGGAACTTCCGGAGATCTGTAAAAGTCTAATGATCGTTAACTATTTTTTGTTAAAGCCTCCTAGGAAAGAAAAAAAAATCTCATAGAGATAGTTCACTAAGTAACATTAATTCAATAATATGAATTACAAAAACAAACAACCCCCCCCAAAACCTAATCTGAATCTAGAAAAACAAGCATTTCCGGATACTTCCCAAAAGATGCACAAGTGAAACTGCTAAGCAAAAGTCACAAAAGCAGACTAGGAAAAAAAATGAGTTTTTCTATTTAAAAGGTTTAAATATCACGACAAAATCTGTTATACAATGCTACATTATTAAATGGTTTTCTAATTATATATATGGCAGATATAAACACACACTGAAAATGATACATCGGATATGCCATAGAGAAAGCAAAAGACACAAAAAGATTTTTCTCAGTCTGCTACCACACAACACTAAATGTTTTTGAAAGAAAACTAACCTAGACATTTCAAGTTCTCCATCACTATACTGCTGGAGTTTGATGAGCTCAGGCTGAAGAAAAGAGTCCAAAAGATAGAAGGCAAAAGCCACTTCTTCTGAAGAAGGAACATGCCACTGGATGCCCAGATTCCACAAGTCCCCTGGTTTACCCCAGTCCTAGAAAAGAATAGCATTTATTCAGCAAGTTGAGAAATGGAAAAAACAAAAACAAACACAAACAAACAAACAAACAAAAACATGTACATGTAACTTAAAAAGGTCTTCCAGGAAGGGGCGCCTGGGTGGCTCAGTTGGTTGTGCTCTCTCAGGGCTGTGAGATCAAGTCCCATGTCTGGCTCACAAAGGGCATAGAGCCAGCTTAAGATTCTCTCTCTGCCCCTCCCCACCCTGTCTCCCTCTCTCTCTAAAAAACAGGCATTAAAAACTCATTACCCCTTCATTCTCAGTCCAGAAAAAGGTTTCCCTGAAGAGCCACTCAAATACAAGTTTACTATAAGAGTAACAGTAACCTTATGTAAAGCTACTTGAGCTTCCCAATAAAATCATTTGGAATATACAAGTTACGCAGAGCATACCAACCCACTTCATATACAAACAGAAAAGAAAAAAACTAGGCTGCTTCTGTGCTATGTTACACTTTACAAGTTTAAAACATTCCAATAATTTTAATAATCTACTTTAAAAATAAAGAAGTGACAACTTCATACACAACACAAAAACCCCCCACTCTGGATCCTTAGAAAAATAACTCAATATGTACTTGAATTCTTAATTATTGAAAACGCTTGCCTTGATCGGAAAGTATTCAGAAGGAGGTTTGTCAAAGCCCCCCGGCACACTGCAGTACTCTGTCGGGTAGATGAGTGTAGTAGAACGGAGGAGGTGATGCAAAAGGTTACAAGACAGAGTGTAACCCTGCTTACAGGTTAGATGCAGGGTTCTTTGGAGAATCTTTACAAGCTGCTCCCTATAAAGAAGCAACTTCTTCCCATCCACTCGAGTAATCTAAAAGAGGAAGAAAACAGTTGAAGACATTTTGGTGAAAAGATTAAGAATCAATAATTAACGTAGTGGACAATGTTTAGCTACTCAAGTAGCCTAAAATGTTTCTTAAAATGACTTTAATTCATTTTAGAATTGTCGTTTTAAGTATATTCTTACAATTCTTTTTAAAGATCAAAACACATTCTCTGAATTCAGACCCTCATGTGCCATAGTACCATCCTTTTCAAAGAATCTCTCTCTTCAAAGAGATAAAACTAAATTGGAACTCTCTGTTTGTTGGTGAACCAACCCATAAAGGAAAATGAAGTCTGAATGATAGCCAAATTTAGAATGGAGAGAGAGAGAGAGAGAGAAAGGAATTGCGAAATCTGATAAAATTTTCAATTAATGAGTTACTGATATCAGAATTAATCAGTAAAAAGTACACCACTGCACGTGAAGCCATCAACAATTATCAGACCCCCTTGCAAGAAAATGCCATTATCTGGCTTTCTGTAGTTGTATTAAGAAAATCTAAAACTTGAGACTCTTCAGTATCAGGGGACCTGGTTGGCTCAGTCAGTAGAGCATGCGACTCCTAATCCTGGGGTCATGAGTTCAAGCCCCACACTGGGTGTAGAGATTACTTAAATAAATAAATAGATCTTTGGGGTGCCTGGGTGGCTCAGTTGGTTAAAGGTCTGAACTCTTGATCTCAGCTAAGGTCCTGATCTCAGGGTTGTGAGTTCAAGCCCTTCACTGGGCTCCACGCTCCACTCAAAACAAAAACAAGAACAAAACAAAAACAAAAAAACAAACAAGCAAACATGGGACACCTGGGTGGCTCAGTTGGTTAAACGGGTGCCTTCAGTTCAGGTCATGATCCCGGGGTCTTGGAAGTGACCACGTCAGGCTCCCTGCTTCTCCCTCTGCCCCTCCCCCTCCTTGCGCTCTCCTATGCTCACTCTCAAATAAAATAATAAATAAAAATCTTTAAAAAAAAGAGACTTTTCATATTTTTTAAAGTCAGTTAAAAAAAATAAATTCTAGGGGCGCCTGGGTGGCACAGCAGTTAAGCGCCTGCCTTCGGCTCAGGGCGTGATCCCGGAGATCCGGGATCGAGCCCCACATCAGGCTCTTCCTCTATGAGCCTGCTTCTTCCTCTCCCACTCCCCCTGCTTGTGTTCTCTCTCTCGCTGGCTGTCTCTATCTCTGTTGAATAAATAAATAAAATCTTTAAAAAAAAAAATAAATAAATTCTAAAACCAAGCCATCATTTTCACAGTAATATTTCTTTCTTACAAAGACTTACAATACCTCAGACAAAAGTTGAAGACTCCACAGCAACTCCTTATCCAGCTCTTCTTCATTTAATACATCATCGTCTACAAATGGCAAAACAGTATCACGGAAAAAGAACGATGCATCCAACTAAACGCATCATTTTTAGTATTTGTCTTCAGTATCTCTAAATGCTGAGAAAAGGTCTTACTCCTTTTTCATGAAGCTAAACTTGCTCCAGGGGAGGTGAAAATTCAATTTTCAAGAAAATAAACACATCAAATCAGGATGCCTGCCTCTCCACATCTCACAAATTGACTGGTACTGTTTTATGGCAACCTCTACATGGTGCTTGCATGTATGAAACTATTAACTTAATAAAGCAAAATTTCTTCACTGTCACCTGGATGATACCTTAATTCGAGCAATCCCTGCCCCAAACTACAAAATTAAAATATTCCGTAGCTTATAGAACCTATTTTCATCAACAGAGTTCTAGAAACAAAGAAAATATTTTTTTACCTAAAAGTATAAATACAGAATAAGAACCTTATGACTTACTCATTGTAAGCTGAGTTATAACACTGCAGCAGTGAGGAACAAATAACTTCAAGGACTCCTCTGGGCAGCACTGAAAACATATTTGTATAAGTAAGTTTTTTGGAAGGCCATGAATATTCAACAGTCACAAAGTATACCCTGACACTATTTTCAGAGGCAAGTAAGGGTTATAAGCTGCTACTGAAAGAACGATGTATTTTAAAAGTATAACAAGCATATATAAAATAATTAACCATATAAACCTGTTGGCTATTGATTCATTAATTTATCAGTCCAAAAACCCCAAACTCACCTTTACAGCAGCACGGCACATGTCTGCCACCATGCGGCCTGCTACTCTTGTTTCAAATATATGCGAAACAGAAAAATTAAAAACCTTCTGAAGGGCCACCTGTTAAGATATGTAAGAAGTGAAAAGGTCTTATCAGCATTTTTAAGAAATTTAAACATCTTATGAAACATAAAAGAAAACGAGAGTCAGACTAAAACTAAAAATAACCAAGCAGGAAATTCTTAACCATCTGAATTTTATAAAGATCTGCTTATTAATGTTATATCAAGATCTACGAACAATCTTTGCTCAAGACCCTAATGTGCGTTTTAGGCACAAGATTTTATTTGCTATGGAAACATTAAACACAAAACTACAGCTGCTGGAAGCAAATGCAAACTATCCAATATCACAAAGGGAGGTTCTGGATTATCTAATATTTAGACTTTGTCATTTTGACAGCTACAAACTAGAAACATTTATCTCTATTCTAAAAGACCTGAAGCAGTCTATTTTTACAATCATGCCCCAGAATTTCAACTTAATTACTAAATGAAAGAAAGAGCTCTAGACGTTTATATTTTTCAGGATCCTTAATCCACAACTCCTTTCAAAAGATTTTGGCTAAACAAGTGTTTACGTTCATTTCTTTATACTAACATACTCTCAGAAAATATTTCATGCAGCTGTAAAGCAGTTTAACTTTTTTTTTTTTGAAGATTTTATTTATTTATTCGACAGAGAGAGACAGCCAGCGAGAGAGGGAACATAAGCAGGGGGAGTGGGAGAGGAAGAAGCAGGCCCATAGCGGAAGAGCCTGATGTGGGGCTCGATCCCGTAACGCCGGGATTACACCCTGAGCTGAAGGCAGACGCTTAACCACTGTGCCACCCAGGCACCCCAGCAGTTTAACTTTTAAACAGGATAAACATATTGAAGAGTCATAATCTCAGATGAAGGGAGAAGAAACAAAAATGAAAGTAAAGTCTGGTCTTAAAGACCACACTGTATAAAACAAGTGGCAACCAATACTGAGTAAGGGAATGTTTACAGTGTGTCTTATGAGGACACACCAATTCCCATTCATTATAGCTTGCCAGATTTTTATAGTTAGGATTTAATTTCTACTATGTGATGGCATAAACAAATTCCAAAACTTTTCTCCCAAACAGTATTTAATTGATTAAACAGTACAGTTGATTCTTGTTGTATGTAGTATATTCTCTAAAGTTGCTGTGAGCACTGAATTAGCAAATACCGAATCACTCTTCCTTGGGGAAATACAAGATTAAGTTACTACAAGTCTCTGCTTACGTTTTCATAAACTGATAATATTTTGTTATTTTGTTTTATGTGTATTTAATATATATTGTTGATTCATTAACACTGAACTCAGCCAACAGCACTATAACTCACGCCTGAATAAAGCTTATCTAAAACATGTTGTTTTCTGGGAGGCACATCACAATTCTCTTACGCTTGCAACACTAGACAGTACTGCAGCACTACTCTTGTGGGCCATTTTAAACAGCAAAATCTCCAACAAAAAGCATACGATGTGGAAAACCTGGCACGAGGTAGACACAAGAGCGTGTTTACATCAGAGCTGAAACAAGAAGGCAGAGCATGGTACCTTATTCAAACCTCAGCCAGGAACATACGTGACTCACATTTTTTGCCACATTTATACATCTGCACAAGAGTGCCGTGAGTACTGACTTGGGGATTACAAATAAATTTTAGCAAGCTGATTAATTTGCAAATATGAAATTAGCGAATATAATGAGAATCCACTGTTTATCTTTCTCAAAGTTTAGTTGAAAAAAAAGGATAAATGGCATAATACCTAAGTAACTTCAATTTTTAAAACACCCACAAAAAAACCCTACAAGACTGGGATTTAATTTTTTGCAGCAACGCGACTCTTACCATAAATATTTCTTTGGAACATTGTGTGAGGATTGTACTAAACGTAGAAGACAGACCTAATTCGACCAAACTCTCCAAGTGAGTCATTTTCTCAGTTTCCGTCTCTTCTCTTGTTTGCTCCAATGTGCTACTTTCTATAAGTCCAAAACATCTAAATAATCCAAAGAAAGTATAAGTTTAGCAACTAAAAGCTAGTTTCATGTTTTTGATGATGATTACATAAGTCTCCACCATCATGCCTATTCAAATGATAGCTATTCAATTTGGGCATGGCTATCAACTGTCTTCTTTAACTTCAGGTGCTCAGTCCAGAGATAGTGGCTATGTACAGGTTGCAATGCAGAGAGATGAAGTTGTTGGGACAGGCCAGTTATCTCTCTGAACGTCTAATAAAGGGCAGGTCTGGGGTGCAAACTCACCTGTCCATAAATTGTAAGACGAAATCCTCAAATTCAGCTGTGGCTGAACAAAGTTCTCGTTCCACCTATGACATTTCAATGTGGAGAAAAATTAAAAATAGTCCTTGATTTTTCTTGGAACTACTAAAACTCAATTATGGTCTACAAAATAGATTTAACACTGTATTATTATACTGAGTATGGTGAGAAATAGCACCATAACTGCATATCAATTTAGAATAACTCAATATACTACTCTACAGGAACCAAAGTAAAAAGTAATTAACATATGTTACAAGGGCCCAAAACAGAAGTCAAACAGCCATCTTTATCATCTACAGTTTTCAAGCTTCTGGTATATATACAGGGTTCTCTCCTACTACTTGAACATCCAAATGACAATAGTCAAGTAGAAACATGCTTACAATAAAGAAAATAATTCCAAAAGAACCAGTCCGTAATGAAGAAAATTTCTGTTCATTGGAGGTCAAGCCCCTCCACAAATTTATTCCTAAACTCAAAAAAACCCCAGAAAAACCAAAACCAAACCAAACCAACCAACAAACAAAAAAAACCCCACACCACTATCTCCACTTACCAAAAAATTGAAAGTGACAAAATACTGAAATACACCTCTGGATATCAGTTGTTTACAAAATAGCCTATTTTTGACCTACGTCCTTTGGTGGGTGCTCTGCCAGACTATCTTACCAATGACCTGGTCCTCCATTTACATCATTTTTGTCGCAAAAGAGTAATTTTAAACGACTAGTATTTAAACTATCAAATATTACTATGCATTTACAGTAAGAGTTATAACTCAGTTAACCAATCCTTTTACAAGCAGAAAGCATCCTTACTTCTGTGAGGTCATTTCTTTCTTGGAGTACAGATGAACAATCTACTAAAGGCACCAGAGTGGAAAATGTTGCTATAAACTGGAATGTGATCTGCGGGAAGATGCAGAAAATTTAACAGTAACTATAACTATGGTTCAAAAATACAAGTATCCCATAAGCTACAATGAAGTACCCAAATAAATTATTTTGAGGGAAATCCCACAATAACCTTTCTGGAAATTTTTCACTTAGAATTGAACATTTTAAGGTTCCTCACAATTAAGCAGCTGTTACTTTAGTAATGAAGTTATACTAAATTTATTTTCATAGTTATTTCTTAGGTTTAAGCACAACGTTCTCCAACTTTTTGTCAATGAAAAGTTACTGGCCCCCCACCTAAAGATGCAACATTAACTGAGGATAAACAGAATATGCTAAAGCAAAAGTGTGGGATCGGGCAGGAGGAAAGGTGAGCAACGCTTTAAGTCAGGAGATGCGTGTATAAAACAGGACCTGGCATTTTGCACCCACCAGCTTTTATCATGCCTCCTGTCATCAGTGTAGACAGAGGGAAGTACAAATGATCATATGCTAAGATTTTTTAATGTCTCTGGTCAAGAAATACAGTAAATATATAATGAGCTTTGAAAATATCTTATGATCATTAAATGTATCCAGGTTATGGCAAGTGACTTACAAAGGATGACATATAGGTCAACTAACGATCCACAGATCTAAACTCGGGCATCGACGGATATAACCCTTTACCACTAACAAATTTTACATTGAATTGTGTTCTAAAAGAGCATTTGAACAAAACTTAAAAAGGATGTCTATTCACACAATTAGAACGCAGACACAAAACAGAATAATAAATATGCTTACCATGCATTTACTGAAGTCATTGGGGTCTACCCCAGGCAATGCTCTCATCAACAGAGGTAGCATGTGTGTTGGACCTTCAGGAAACCATCTGCCCCCTGATACCAAACTGCGGGCTACTCCAATTACACAACTTAAAGTAGCTGTGAGCTGGTGAGGTTCTGTTAGAGTCTCTAGTGCAGGATACGTTCTACAGTTTAAACAGAATTAAAAAAAAAAAAGTTCCACCACAGATAAACATACACAATACATTAAACCTACCAAATTCATAAACTGCCTGTTGGTAGCCAGCAGAATATTTTGCGTGAATTATCTGCTCTCAAAGTTAACTGAGTCACACACATAAAGGAAAGATACGTGTTTCCCAAAGCCCCTGCCACCTCACCACCTTTCTCCATGCAAATTCCACAGTGAAAAGAACATAAACTGGCAGATTATGCATTATTTCAGCCATATGAATTCACTTCCACATTCCAATATGACTGATTCTAATCTAATGGTCGGCAATTATTAGAATTCAGCAATAACAAGTGACAACTACTCTACTCTTCCCTTTTATCGGAAAAACAATCTTTATTACAATGCTGAAATTTCTCCTATTTTACACCTTTCAAAAGACAGGTATTTTAAAATTGGAAATTAGCTCTAGAAACACATGAGAAGACTCCTGAAACTAGAGTGAATAAACGAGGGAGAATAATATAAATACAATATTTGAACAGCAAGTAAAAGACAAGCCAAGAACATTCATTCTTTCACACAGCAATTCCATTTTTAAGAATCTCTCCTACAGGGGAAAAAAATCTAAAACACAGTCATTCTGAATTTCTCTTATGCAGAAAAACTAAGGAAAATTTCATTTTACGTGGAAAAGAAAGAACATTTATGATCAGAATAAAAAACCAACCAAGCCCATGCTTTAAAAGGTGAAGAAAGCAAATCAGCTCTTTAACAGAGGCTGTCCTTAGGAGATAGAAAACTCAGGACCTAATTTATTTTCTACATTTTTACTTTTTAAAGGACTTTCGTTTTTTTTTCTTTTTAGAAGAGAGAGAGAGCAAGCACAGGGGCGACACATGCACAGGGGAGGGGCAAAAGGAGAGGTAGGGGGGAGAGAGGGAGAGAAGGAGAGAGACAGGGAGGGAGAGCGAGCAAGTGAGGGAGGAAATCTTAAGCAGGCTCCCCACCAAGCATGAAGCCCAAGGCAGGGCTCAATCTCACGACCCTGAGATCATGACCTGAATCGGACTTTTAACCAATTCAGTTAATTTTAACTGAGCCATCCTGGAGCCCCAGAGGACTTTTGCTTTTATAAAAGAAAAAAACCTTCAAAATATTTCTCTTGGCCAAGCATGTATCACTCAATACACTATTAAATTTGTTCCAAAATTGAAAACTAAAAAAAAATGTGCTGGATAATTTTATTTGTATTTATTTTCTTAATTTAAATTTAAATTCAATTAATTAACATATAGCGTATTATTAGTTTCAGAGGTAGAGTTCAGTGATTCATCATTTACTTGTATTTGTAAGCTTTGTTCCTTCTACTAAAAATGTATCTCACTATTCGTAATTCATCAGCTGGAAAACATTAAAATAAGGCAAAACAAAGTGAAAGCCAAGAAATACCAAAACACTCCAAAATTCAAAATTTTAACTATGCAAGAAGCTGAAGTCCCTCCTTAGAGGCAAGTCTCTCCTCAACAAGAAACATCCAGGGACCTATCACTGAGCTGCTAGCTTCTGCTACCACATGGAGGCCAAAGAGCAAAGAACAGTGGGGGCTGAGACAGTAGAAACTGCCCAACTTCCCCGTTTCATTTCCCAATTAAGTTATCTGTGCTGGAAGAGTTTCCGTGCCCACAAAGTGCATACAGAAAAGGGAGAGGTTTGGAAAATGAGGCACAACTTAACTTGAATATTTATGGCAAAGAGGACGGGGCAAGATAACATAAGCAATTCAAATTTATAAATAACGGAGCCCCACTTTGGTCAAGACCTTTAACAGGAAATCTGTCGCCAAGCAAATGTGCCCTGTTATCCTATTTCAAGTCAGAAAATAGGCTGTCACCTGCATTCTGTCACTAAGGATTGTGGAAAAATCTGGTTTTATGGAACTCAAACTGTTAGACCCTTCTGGGCCCTAAAAACAAACATTCTTCTTCTATTTTTGAGTAAGACATTAAGAGAGAAATCATAAAGCTCAAGTTCAGGCAGCAGAGGAATTAACAGACAGCTTAAGTAATATATAACCACAGGAGGCCTATATTGTGACAGTAACTAGGCAAAGGGAAAACTATTTTTGTGACTATTTCAACATATGAAACAAAATGAATGCAATCAAATCTACACTGTGGAAATAATACACATAAGATTACACATATATGAAAATAATAAAGACAGTCAAATTTTCTTCTGTATCACCAATTCTACGAAATAAAAGAAATCCAAAATCACTTCTCAATACTTAGTGACACTCAGACTTTGAGGTAAAAGCAGCCAGAGATTAGTTTATTAATTTTTGTGAAGATCTTATTTTTAAGTAATCTCTACACCCCACATGGGGCTCAAACTCACAACCCCGAGATCAAGAGTCACATGCTCCACCAACTGATCCTGCCAGGCGCTCCTTAATTTATGAGCAAAAATGTGCCAATAATCCAAAAATATTCTATTCATTTCCTGTCAATTTGCTTTGCTCTCCAGTAAACCTTCATCAAGTTACCAATCATTAGGTTAAAATGCCTTGCTTCTTCTACAGGAACAGTTTGGGAGAAAGCAAAACAGAAGCCACAAAAGAAAACCAAGCAGAACAGAAGAGCAGAGGGAAGGGATAACCAGAACAGCTGCAGCCAGAGCTGAGGCTTCAACCAAAGACGTACAGCTACACTTACCTTTCAAGTACAGGGGGTATTACTAACTCAGGTCTCATGAGTGCAAGATTCTGCAGAGCCTGGGCTGCTTCTAAACTACCAGTTTTGCTAAACATAGCCAAGAGGACAGGCTGAATAATGCATCGTACAAAGTCTGTAACATCTTGATCAGTAAGCTTATGGCTATCAGGCACAGGAGTTAACCAAGAAGGCTTCTTGTATCTTTCACGATGCAATCTTCTAACAACACTGTTTGGCAGCCGCTGAAGTAGTTTCATTAACTTGTTCTGGGGACACAGAAGCAAAAAGTCCAAGGTAGGTTCTTTTTCCCACACAGATATTTATGGTTCCTTTCTACCATCCAAATAAAGATTCTTAAAATAACAGCTCTTACAATCTTACAAAGACCTGCACATTGTAACTAGACAGAATAAAATGCTATTATCAATCGAAGTACTCATAATAAAAATGTGTTTCAAATGTCAATTTTAATTTCTAGCACCAGATGAATCTTCCATTACGTGAAAAATCATTTTAACCAGGCAAGGTGGAAAAAACCCAAAACAAACAAGGAACAAAAACCACAACTGACACTCCTTTCTGTTGCCAGAATTTGACATTTTGTCACCAGTTATCGGATCAGTATTATCTTCATTTATTTTTATGTTCTATGAACACAGTAACTTAATTTGAACTTAATCACCAATTTGGTATATATAGCCAAATTTATACAAAGAACAGAAAATGCATTACAGGTTATATACAATAGGCAACGTGTAACCACTTTTTAAAGATACGTATGACCGTATCTTTAAAAATTTCCAAACCCTACAATGAAAAAACGAACATACTCACCAGCCAGCGCCCATTATTTGAGGGATGGTAAAAAGATGTGATGCTGTTAAACAAACCAGCCAAGTGTTTTTGCACTAGCTTACTTGGTCCACCCTATTCAAATAAAAGAACAAAATATCAGTACCCACAGTACACTGGAAAATGGAAGGGCTCAATAGGCCCAAGCCTACATATACGTCTCTAACGTGGTGCACATCCATTCTGCTAACAAAAACCAATTCTACCTCTACGTAAGAGTCAAAAACAATTCCCCCGTGAACTTCCTACAATCTTCCATTTAAAACACTCTATTAAAAATAAGAGCAACTTACTGAAACCAAATTAGATAACTGAAAAGAGATCTTCCAATTTAGGGTATCAGGATATTTTACTCTTCTGCAGTGAAATAACTTTTGTCATGAAGACTGTCTTAAAATAACCAAGAGTGGTAACATGAGGCATAAAAAGCATTCCTTAAAGGATTCAAGAAGTGAATTTCTCATTGCAGGAAATGAAGAAGTGAGATTTACATAAATGCATTCAAATATTTTATTTTTACTCCTAAATGTTTCAAATGATTTAAACGTTACATTTGACCACATTTTGACTCAAAAGAAAAATATTTTTTCTTAATTATTACCAAAAAAAGTAACACCGAACAATAATACAACCTGGGGAAAAAAATGAGGAAAAAATTTAGCATTCCATCTTATCAAGTTCGACAGCTCTGAAGATAAAGAACTAAAATTTGGTTTTAAAACTTTCCATCTCTCAGGATGATCTTTCAAGAAAGAGCATAGACCTAAGGTAGACTGCTGAGTTATATTAAGAACGTGACTTTCTGCTGAAATGAAATCCGCATACATGTTCCCAATTGAGAAGAGGTCAACTACTAAAGAGATCGTAATAATTCCATAGAAAAAAACAACAAAAATGTCAACATTTTAACATAGTAATTAGTATTTTTATTTATTATATTCAATATTCATACTTAACACAAAATAAAACTGTCAATGGGAAAAACTCTGAGAAAGAACAGCAACATTAACTAAAATAAGCTGATACTAATCATGATATAATTTTGTGACTTCTAAAAAAATGAATTCCAAATCATTGCTTATGTAAGATAATAAACATCCAAATGTTTTTGCTCTTATGGAGTATTAGAAAGAAAATGTGATTATCCCTGTTTAATAATGAAACAGCAAAAACGGGGAGAATGAATTTTTTTTTTAAACTAAAAATAAAATTTAAGAGTAAAATCTCACAACCATCCTGCCTTTTCCACAGAAACAACCAACCAAACAACACAACCTGGCAGAAAATATCAAACACAGGATAACAATTTAAAAAAGAGACAGCAGTAGAAGCAATATAAATGACAATCCAGAAAAATTATACTATAGAATCGTTCTAATATTCTTATTTGCAAGATGACACTGAAATCCAAGCATGTGTATATATTTTTACTTTCCTTCAGGGATGTCAGTAAAGTAATCCTCCATACTTCTCCCTTCACCAAGATTACTTCGTTTATTTAGTAAGCTTTGTGTTCACTGTAATCTTCCACACTAAATGCATTCATACCAAACATATGTGAAATCCTGAGTTCTAATTCCACATTTATCATTATCAATTTGACCTTTCATTTGTGAGTCTGGTTCTTGACCTGTGAGACTATTAGACATTCTGAATCTCTCAAAACTCTAAACTTTGACTCCATTATTAAGAACCACTGGCTAGAGAAATGGTGAGTTTTTCTACATTCTGGGTCTGATAAACATTAGCTTACTACATCAGAAAATATCCAAGAATCAAATGACCAACTAAGATACCAATATAGCCGTATGTGATTATACAGAATTTTTGTATGGTTAACACAAAATTTAGATGAACTACTGTGTTACAAACCATCATGGCGGTGATCCATATCACAGCATGTCCTATATCATAAGCATTTGTTAAAAATCTTGGGACTAACACTTGACTGCTTCCCACTGGGAGGTTCAAGCTTCTCAGAATTCTCGTAAATATCTTTAAAAAGAAAAAAAGAATTAAGAATAAATATTTGTAAGTACCAAGTAACTCTTTAAAGAGCTGAAGTGTTATATATATTACTGTTATTGAATGTATTCTCACTGGATCAGGTTTTAAGCAAAACTATATACTATTTGGTAGCTCTATACACTGCTGCCATAAAAATTACAGAGAAATATCTATTTTAAAAAAAATTTTATTTATTTTGTTTCATTTTTTTAAAGTTTATTAATTTAAGTAATATCTACACCCAACATGGGGCTCGAACTCAGACCCTGATATCAAGAGCTGCATGCTCTAATGACTGAGCCAGCCAGGTGCCCCTATTTATTTTCTTTCAGATGACACTGAGGTCACAAAGGGGTGGATAAGCAGCAGCTGTATCCACGTACCCATAAACAAACGAGATATAGTTAAACATAAAAAGGCAAAATGTGGATAAGTAGAGTCCTATCTCTCTAAATGCAAATAAAATTACTTTTCCTATGCTTTCACTTCATGCCAAGAATATACAAAATGCAAATACCTATCTTCTAGATTACTTTCCCTCTCAAAATTCTATCATTGATTTGATTTTTTCCCAGGAATCTGCATTTTCACCTGTCTTTTAATAACTACATTTTATTTTTATTTATCTATTTCCTAAAGATTTTACTTATTTATTAGAGAGGAGGAGAGAGAGAGAGAACACAAGCAGGTGGAACGGCAGGCAGAGGGAGAGGGCGAAGCATGCTCCCTGCTGAGCAGAGCCGGGAGAAAATCACTTTTCCTCCTTAGTTTCTCCTGGACAGTTCAAGCAAAGGTAAACAGAGTATTTATCTGCGGCAGCTCCCCAGCCCTGCTCTACTGTCAGCGTGTGCATCAGAATCACCTGGATGCCCCATGTCAACCCTTCTGAACCTACTGCAGATGAAACAATATGGAAGATGCAATGTTAACACTGTACCTAGAGACACTCTAGCTTTATTTACTCCAGGAAAATATGATCTAAAAAGTAGAGAACACTCTAGAATGCAATCAAATACAAGACCCAAAATTTGTTGGAAGGTATGAATGTAAGATACCCTAAATAATATACTTAGTACTTTCTAAATTACTCACTCTGAAACTTCTATTTCATGTCTTACATAAGAAAGACAAAAATCACACATTTATAATTACCTTGGTATGATCCAATTAGTTTTTGAAAATAAATGATCTATCCTGGTTAACTGCACGTTTTTACTAGTGGTCAAGAAATATTTTAGGAATTAGCATACAAAACCACACTTCTTAAAGACACAAAAAGTGCTATCAGTGCTACTGTATGTTGTACGCTCAAAAGTTCTTAATTACCTTTGGTACATATGGATCCCAATCTATGTACCCTATATTATCTGTAGCCAATCGAGCAAAGAGATTTACAAGTTGCTGAAAGTAAACAAAAGAAGAAAAAAAGAGGGTTAAGTAAATACACTTGTTGTTATTAAGTGTCACAGTCACACCTCCATCCATTTCTGGTTCTCAGCTGTCATCATTAGCACAACTTAATATATGGTTTATGACTCATTTTTTTAAAATCTCCAAATATAAGTTCTGATTCCTGTCACCCATTTAAAATCAAATGCAGTTGAAATGCTTATTAAAAGGGAAATGACAAAGCATCATCCACAATGCAAACAGAAGAATAAATTTTAATCTAATAAGCATAGAGAAAACATCCCTGTGTGTCCAGCAACACACTAATGAAGGTACGATAGGAAACAAACAAGTCTTACATTTCATGCACTTCACAACACACGCATATGCTTCTAGATATCAATAAAACCAAAAGAAGTGGCTATTTCTGTTAGAAACAGCAAACGGAATTAAAAAAAAACAATTACAACATTGCTAACAGCCAATTCTAAGGAATTAACGTTACTTATCAAACGATCTGATAGCAAAGATGGAAAAAATAGGATACTCACCCCCTCCCACTGTGGGAGATTTTGCACTGAAACCCAAAGGCCAATTAATTCATCAAACCAAAGTCTGAAGAAGAAAAATGTTATGAATAGCAAGTGATTTATAGAAAGTGGTTCAAAGCCAGGTAGCCTTTGTATTTTTTAAAATATTACTCTTACTGATAACTATACAACCTAGAAAAAATAATACTGACTGTTACAAACTTAATGGGACAAATGACTACTTCTGTCTGCATATTCCCCTTGCAATATATTTATGCTAAAGAGTCATCTCATCAAACCTCTGCATCATTGTTAGGGGCACCTGGGTGGCTCAGTTGGTTAAGTGCCCAACTCTTAGTTTCTGCTCGGGTCATGGTCCTGGGATGGAGGCCAACGTCAGGCTCCATGCTCAGTGGGGAGTCTGCTTGTGGATTCTCTGACCCTCCCCCTTGCTCGTACTTGCACACACGTACCCCCTCTCTCTCTCAAATAAATTTAAAAAATCATTAAAAAAAAAACCCACCTCTACTTCATAATTAAATAATTATTGTCCACCCCTACCTAATACTGTTTTCAAGTGTCTCCTCCCTTTCTCCTTCAGTATTTTCCTATTACTACTGGTTCTTGCAACTCTCCCTTATATTCCTTCCTTTAATAAGCCAATTAGTAATTACGCAATTAACTAGCACTATAATAAATGTTCCCCAAAACAGATGAGCCACATAGTATTAGGTACAATTAAAATATCATTGGAGAAATGATCTCAAATTAAACAGAAGAGAATGTAAGGGCAAGAACATGTTGGAATACTATTCACCAATCTTTACAAATGTCAAAGAAATGCAGTTTTTTAAATTACTGAATTAGAATTAAAATTTCATAAATACACAGCTAAATACAAAATTTCTGATTTAACACCTCACTATAGACAATATGGGGAGTTGGGGAGTAAGCATGAACCCACAACACAATACTACCTATTTTTTTCTAGTTTTTTCATATCTTTTTCTGTTTTCATAAAAGCATAGTCAAAGGGATGCCTGGGTGGCTCAGTTGGTTAAACATCTGCCTTTGGCTCAGGTCATGATCCCGAGGTCCTGGGAGGTCCTGGGATCGAGCCCTGGGTTGGGCTCCCTGCTCAGTGGGGAGTCTGCTTCTCCCTTTCCCTCTGCCCCTGTCCTACCTCGTGCACACGCGTGGTGCCGTCTCACTCTCAAATAAAATCTTTTTAAAAAAAGAACATAGTCTAAACATATTTCTTTTCCTTCTTTCTCTCTTTCTTTTTTAGAGAGAGTGAGGGAGGGAGGAGCGGCAGAAGAAGAGAATCTTAAGCAGGCTCCACACCCAGGGCTCAATCTCACCACCCTGAGATCATGACCTGAGCAGAAATCAACAGTCAAGACGCTTAGCTGACTGAGCCACCCAGGCTCCCCTAAATATTTTTTCATTCTAGGATTTGTTATTCCCTAGAGTCATCTAGAAAAAAGTTCTTAAAAACAGTGCAAAGACTAGAATGAGTAAAGGAAAAAAAATTATAAAAAAAGACCTAAGAAAAATTATAAGTGATGAATAAAACCAAGTTTTTAGGAAAACACTTTTCCTTTCCCTAAACTCCACACAATTTAACATTTCTTATCACTGCCTATTTACTGATATTTTCTACTTCTTTTTGCATTTTTTATTCTTTCTCTCTTGATTTCTTAAATTAAAGCCCTTAACTTTACTTTTTCTTTTAGCAATCTCTACACCCAACGTGGGGCTCAAGCCCAAGATCAAGAATCATGTGCTCCACCAACGGATCCAGCCAGATGCCCCGTAAAGCCCTCATCATATTTGGCTTGACATACAAGCATTATTCTCTCCTCATTTACAATCTTACGTTTAACTGTTTCAGCTTCCGCACACTTCAAGTATAATCAACACAATGGTTGAGTTAGTAAATTTTGGTTTACTTATTATTACTTTACTAGATGGCTTATATTTCTCCGTTTCTTGCTCTATTCTACAATTTGTCAAGATATGTATATACTTACTTAAAACCTTTATGATGAAGTTCTGGAGGAAGGGAGGTAGGAAGAAATATTTCAAAATAAGTGATGGCCTTTTGCATTGTTACATCAAAAGGGCACATTAAAGGCCGCCATTCTTCTAGCATCTCAGCTGTGGCATCTGCTGGGAAGTATCTAATAAAAAAGAAGGTACTCATTTAACTGATCATTAGCTAAAAGGTCTACACATCAACAAACGACCAATAAAAAAAGGGGAGGTAGGGAATGATTTCATAAGGTACAACATACACTACAAATGTCAAGTTAACTTAAACACATTTTTGCAACTCTAAAATAAATACCTTGTCACACCTAAAGGTAAATTTTTCTTCTTTTCTATAGGACTTAGAGGAAAAATATCTAGTCACGGAGAATCCAGTCTATATAAGAAATGGATAATCAGTGAAATGAGAAAGAGAACATTTAGCCCAGGCATGTTTGGACCAACCATTGACTGTACCACAGACCTCTCTTGTATACAAGAGTGGACTGGACTAGATGGTCTGGTCCTATAGGTGCTAACATTCTTCAAGTCTATGAAATGGGCAGGAAAGCCCCTGGAGTAGAGAATATTCACCAAATTAAAATCTGAAGTGTACATCCATACACGAAAGTAAATGGAAAAAGAGGACCCATGTATAATTACCAAATACCCATTAAGGGGGTTTAAAATAACAAAAAAAGTATATGAGAAATTTGGATTTGGGCATGGCCAAAAAAGTTAGGAAACCTCTTCAAATGCACTTGTAGGTTTGGCCTACATGTCACATTATTAATACTATCATATCTTTGTCCATCTGTATTAATTAGAATCACACTTCATTCATTAATGTGAAGAATAAAACTACATTTCTAGAATTGCTTCTTTGAGTTCATCAAGCATCTAGGTGCCAGGTCATTATGCCACAATTAGAATAAAAAAAACAAAAAACACAATATATTCTGCCTTTAAATATCTCATACATCAATTCTCCTTCTTAATTTTTCCAGAGTCAACTGTTAGCCTTTGGTGTTCTATGAATTATCTAAAAACCTAAAAACCACTAAGTACCCGAGGGATGATCAAGTTTCCTGTGAGGAAACACAGGCCAAGAGGTCACTGCTCATTGATGGCTTACGACTCAGGTTAAATCTTAAGCCTCAATCTTAAAAGGGAAACTATATCCTAAAATGCATGTGCCCAAGACTGAGAATATAGTAGGTCAGCAACAAATACCTGATTTATAAAACCATTTATAACCATTTATATTATAAGAATATAATAAAATAGGGATTTCTATTCAAAAGAATTCACTGCATCCATACACAGCAGGATAAGCAGTCTTAGAACAGCCTAATAATAGTTCAAGTCCACAGAACTGGGTCTTTATTTATTTCATTTTATTAAGTTCTATGCCCAACATGGGGCTCACACTCCTGACCTCAAAATCAAGAGTCCATGCTCTACCAACTGAGCCAGACAGACACCTCAAGTCCATAGAATTGGATTTTAATTGATTAAAACTAAATTCAACCCATATTCATCTTTAAACATCAGAATATGGAATATTTCTGTATATTCTACTGAAAGAGAACATACTTAAAGAAAATGTCTGAAAACCTTCTTTTATTACCCACATTTTAATACAATCCCTACAACGCTCATTTTGGAGAATATTTTTGAATCTGAGTAATGATACTCCAGGAAAATCTTTCAAATAAAGACAATTACACATAAATTATGGCATTCTTACTTTAAAATAGGTAACTGACACCCACGCCACTTAAAAATTTCTAAATTTATAAATGAAATCTGAATAATTCAGTTCAAGAGTTGGAAATATGTTGTGCCCAGTGACTAACATCACAATGTTAGAAACGATTTACACCTTTCATTTCCTCTTCAAAGCATACTAAGGATGGGGAAAAGCCCACAGAAATAAAAGAGGTTTTATAAAACGAGAAGCTACTTACGGTCGGCAGCTTTTCACGAGTGTTTTGAGAACATTTTCTACAGAACTAGGGGGGAAAGAGCCATTTGATAAATTAGGTTGGTGTAATTTGAGAATGCACCTAATCCAATTAATAAATATCTCTAAGATAGCTCATACTTTTAAAGATTATCTGTGTACATGCAATAACTAATCTTCCTCTTTCATAAAGACAGAACTGTAAGGATTAACTACCTAGACTCTGTAATCTACTCTTTCCTTTGCCCTCGTTTTGCTCATTCTCTGTTGCAATCTATTGTAAACTACAGGGAATAAAACTGGGAAAAGGACAAATGATTTTCAATCTTTACAAAGTAGGCAGCAATGACCACACTTAACAGCACATCAAGAAGTATGCTCAGCAGCTTAAAACTTCAAATACTAATTTTTATTTCTATTAAAGTGCTTTTACATCAAAACACAAACAGCAGACAAAATCTAGTGTGCTTATATCAGCAACTGACAGAAACTAGTTTTCAGTAACCAATGGCGAGAGTTCTATAACCCTACTTTACGGCCAATAACAATCATCAAAAATAGCAACAGCCATCTCTTTGACCAGCTACTTAAAAAGTTAGCTGAGTGACATTAAAAAGCTATAACTTATTTTCCAACTTTGGAGGTGGTTCAAGTGAATTTAAGAAAACAACATAAGTATTTGTATATGGATTTAAATAAATGTTTGTCTAAATGAAAAGGTCAATGTGTACTGGTTTAAACACACTTGGCCAGAATGGAATATTTAAATTAATGAGACCATACTCAAAAGAGGTAAAATGCAAGTAAACCAAAGGGCACAAGGTAATTTTGGACTGGAATTTTAAAATAAATGTGTGGCTACTTACAGTATGATGTATACAAGTAAATAAAACAAGTCCTCAAATCTCAAGAAAAAAAATTATGAGGGAAAGGGGTAACTTTCAGGCAGTGCTCCACCTGACACTTTCTCATTAAGCTTCTTGAAAATTGTTAAGTCCAGAAGTCTATCCAACTTCTCTGAAAGCTTAAGAACTAATCTGTAAAGAAATTCCAAGGAATAACACAAACCAAACTCAGCACAAGTAATCAATTATACAACCAAGAGACAAAACTATGATTTCATTACTAGAAGGTGTAGAAATCTTCTTTAATTTCAAAACTAGAAAGAAAAAAATTAACTGAAGAGGAAACTAGGCTACAACCCATGAGATAATTCTAAAATTAAAAAAAGATCATATGGCCAAAGAGACACGGAACATTTTCTCGGATTATCAGGGAGAGATTCTACATTCTCTCATAAAAAAGCTAAGCAATTGAAAAACAATTAGTTTAGAGAACATCTAAGTTTGCCCGGTTAAAAAAGGCGTAAACTTCTCTCCAACTACATTTAAACTCCCTGAAGACCATGACTATGTTTACTTTCAGGCATTTCCAAAGTACTTTTAGAAGGCTATGTGTTCATATATATTTATGGATATTTACATTTATTAATTTACAATAACACAATAAACATTTTCTATCAGAGCAACAAAGAGCACAGATCTTTGGATCTTCTTTTCGTTTGGACTGAAGAACCCCATTTAGAAACAAATTATAGACAAGGTTTAAAGAGAACCACCTAGTTCCACACTAAGTAATAGATAACTTAAATGCAGATTTAAAAAAGATAATTCTAAAATGGCAAACTTTGTGTCCAAGGAAATAAGCAGAAGATCTGTAATTCTACCAGTTCCTAAAGTTTGTGTTCATGTTAACTTTACATTTATTTCACTGTTTCTGTGGCAACTCTTTGGGAGTACAACACAGAAAGCCTGCTCTTTTCACTGGTAACTTTTCTATTCCACCAACAAACTTTCATATAATGTCAAAAATGATTCTAGAAAGCAGTCAAAAGGCTGCACAGCCACCTGCTTTCTCCAGTTCCCTTCACTCTTCAGAAGAATAGGACATTAATTATAATACTTGATAGCTGTCACTTCATTCTTTAGAGGAACAGGGTATGTGGGAATGTGCTTTAGTTTATCTAAATAAAGTCAATTTCAACCCCTCCTTATATATACGGCCTGTGCCAATGGATTTATGCTCTTTATCCAGAAAAGGGTACAATCTCTCTAACCTGTGATATCTGTATAGTGACCTTTTGTGATTCTTGTAATCTCTCAAGATGAAGGGAACAATGTTTCTGTTTAAAAATAAAATAAAAGGTTAAGGCTAGATGCGACTAGACTATATTTCACTAATTTTTAGAGGGAGTGAATAATCACTATGTACTTTCCCAACTGTTGGAAATTTAACTAAAGTGATTACAATTCAAAACACTTTAAAAAAAATCAAAAGGGATCTACAGAAGGAATAAGCTTTGGATGGGTTTTCTCATACCCTACTTCCTCTTAGAAAAGGCATGTTAAGTTGAAAAGAAAGCCATAAGCATATCATGCAACAGTTCACAACTTGGGCTTAGAATCAGACAGATTTAAATTTGATTACCAGTTCTGCTACTTACTATCAGTTCAATATTACAGCCTCAGTTTTTCCATCTATATAATAGTAATAATACCTACCTCTCAGAAGGCTGTTACAAAAATTAAATGAGATAATGTAAGGAAAACAGTTATCTGGCCCAGAAATAAGCATAAAAATTGTTAACTATAATTATTATTTCATATTATCCAAAACAAATTATATTTTCAATCTCCTTAAGAACTAATATTTTGTGCTCATTTTGCTTTCACATTTATTCTACTGTCTCTCAACAATTATTAATTTATGATTTAGGGCGTCACATCAAAATAGGAAATTCTTCCCCCAATTCCCACCTTATTTATTAGGGCAGAAAGTAAGTTCTTGGCCCAGTTCCAACAAATGACTTTGTGTGACTTTTCCTCTCTGGGCTATAATTTCTTACTCTGTATGATGACATAAGTAAAGTAAATACCAAAAATGTAGTAGAGAAGCTTGAGGAAAGCCAAAAACCTTAGCCTGAAGTTACACCACTTACTGAGATAGGAGACTTATATAAACCTGGAGGTTTATGCTTCCTATCTCCTCGGCCTTTCCTAATTATCAGGACAATATTTTACTTCTAAACCACAGCAAATGATTTATTTGAGATGAAGCAGCGTGGACTGCTCATAGTCATAAGTACTTTCAGCTTCACTTGACAATTCTTGAACTAAAATTTAGCTTCAGAATTATCATATTTGCTTTCTTATAAATGAACGGGGCAACTGTAACACTGACATATTCTATATACCTCTGCCTTAACCTCCTTATAATTTAGTGGTAATTGCCCATATGATATTTTTTCTCTTAAGAATGTACTTCATTTAATCCAAAAAAACCTCAGTTTTACCCTGCTTTCTCTATTTCTACACAAACACAACCATCAGTTCGTCAAACACAATCCACCTCATATCTAATTCTTCAAAACCTAATATTGCGTAGTGAAATCAGCCAGTACTCATTTTTCAGAGCCACGTCACACAAAATTAGGGTCAAGATAATTCTACCATAAGAAAGGTACAAGTAAAGTATAATATCTTCATCACTGAAGTAGAATTAACACTGATTTTTCATTAACACAGCCATAGCTAGTGTTAAGAGGTGGTAATAATCCTGACCACTCAAGTAAAAGGAGCATACCTAACTGCTGAAAGTGATAAGCCTGATCAGTGTGAACTAAATATATTTTTTAAATGCTTTAAAGAGAGCAGCTTCTAAAGAAAGATCATTATAACACAGATACAACTTTTGGAAGAAACGTTACCAAAGTCATTAATAAAAATCAACTACTCGTTTCCACATTTCCAAATAAAAGTTAAAGTGGTATTCTTAAAAGAGCAAATAATATGTTAAAAATCACTAGATCTACCTTATTAATAACCACTGGTTATAACCATAAACTATTTTAAATTTCAACAGGTCCTCAGAGAAATCACTTTCATTTCATTATGTTAAATTCTATAGCTAGAGATCATTCTTGAGCTGCTGATAGTAACTTAAGCTTGGAAAATGTAGCCACATGTGTCAAGAAATCCCCAGCAGAGTAAGAACATGTCATTTCCAGGTGTTGAAGGGGGAACCAAGGATTTAGCTGTATCTTAGGAATGAGAACACCAACTCAAAGTCCTTTGTCAGATCAACTGAGAAACAAATACCATCAAGAACAAGTACCAGAAAAGAGAAATAATCAAGTTTCTCCAGAGGCAGATTACTACGAAAAATGCTAATGTTTAATACTCTATGATTCCCTTGGAGAACAACATATGAAAGAAAAACAGATCTTAAAAAATTATTTTTTAGGGGCGCCTGGGTGGCTCCATTATTAGGCGTCTGTCTTCGGCTCAGGTCAGGAACACAGGGTCTTGGGATCAAACCCCGCATCGGGCTCCTGCTCAGCGGAAAGCCTGCTTCTCCCTCTCCCACTCCCTCTGCTTGTGTTCCCTCTGTCTCTCTGTCAAATAAATAAATAAAATCTTTAAAAAAACCTTATTTTTAGAAAAGTAAATTGAGTTATCTAGGCCCAAACTGCTCATGATGCAACTATGTAAACCTTTAACATCAAAGAACTCACAAAAGTCAAATTGGTAGTGACAAAACTAAACGAATTTATACACATAGCAATTCAAATATGAATTGCCTATGCCCATTTGTAAAAGCTGATCTACGCATAATTCCCTCACGTCTTGTTAGTAGCAACAGTCTTCATTAGTAATTTGCAATATGCTACCCCGATTTAAGTGGATGGGATATCATTTTAGGAAATAAAACTAGGTCCCTAACAACATAAACAGTAAGTGATTCTTATGTTGCTATAATCAAGTTCAAACTACCTAACTCCTTTCCAGTTTTCTTTTTTTTTATATTAAATAAGAAACTCCTACAATTTGTTTCTCCAGTAGAACCTAGAAACAGAGAAGAGTGAAAAATGGTCTCTTGCCCCCGAGGCATAAAGGCAGAAAGACAGAAGAAGGAAAAAAGGGAGAGCAAAAGAGGGAGGAAGATAAAAGGGGAAGGGAAAGAAAAATGTTAAATAATCCTTGCTCCAAAAAATAGAACCAGCTTTTAATATCATGTTGAAATGCATGACACCCTAAGCTGTAGTTTCAAATAAAGACAAACACATAAGGCACATGAGTTTAAGACTTGAAAGACAGTTAACAAATGAAGCAACCTTTCACTTTTGATTATAAAAATAGTATTCTAAAAATAGTATGAACACATGCAGTCAGCTGACAAAACCATTTCAAAATGAGTCAGAATACATCTTAGATGAAAATACTCAAAGCAAAAATACCAATTCCAAAAGCATGCCATATTGAAGGGCTTTCAGGGGTTTTCTGAAGTAAAATGTTTGTGAAGTCATAACTTTATCCCTTGATTATAAACACTTGCTATACTAGTATACTAAATAGAAACTTAAGTAGAAAAGTAAATTTTTAAATGTTTAAAATGATTCCCTATTAGAAATTCAGTGGATACAGAATAGCTCTGAGGAACCAAAACTAAAAAGTATTGCTGTATGGCTGGCTCTCCAACAGATTTCTCTTAATTTCTTTCTTTCTTTTAAGATTTTATTGATTTTATTTATTTATTTAAGAGCGAGAGAGCATAGAGGGAGAATGAGAGGGAGAAGCAAACTCTCCACTGAGTAGAGAGCCTGATGTGGGGCTTGATCCCAGGATCCTGGGATCATGACCCGAGCCAAAGGCAGATGCATAACCAACTGAGCGACCCAAGCACCCCAAGATTGAAGACTATTTTAACTGTCACTACACTGGCAATAAGCAGACATAAAACAAGTAATGTCACAGAATTTCATTAGTAATTTTGTTGTTAAAATACTTGATGTTACTGTCATCCTTTTTGGTATGGCACAAAAGGTAATTTATGTTGTAAAAATTAGATATTGACGTTACTAATTTATTTTAGCATTGCTTGTTAGTTTTCAATCTTACTGATACTGTCCCCAGAAGTCCACTGCACAAATTCTTTTTTTCCCTAGGTTTTTTTTTTTTTTAATTGGTATTCACTTCAGAAACTTGAATCCACAGATAAAAGCAGTACATTACCAGAAACTTACAAGTAAACACAGATTATACATGCAAATTTCTGTTCACAAAGGTCCCATGTGCAGGTATATGAATTAGAAGCCAAACTGTTTTTAAAATTATGGCCAAACTGTTTTTAAAATCCACTGCACAAAGTCTCTATGACTTCATATACCAATGTTTTTTTCCCAATTCTTCTATTGCTCTCACATGTAATAATGTTCAAAAATAATGTTTTGTGATACTAAGTAACTATACCATTCCATATCATTTCATAAAGGATTACTGTGACACTGTATTATAAATAAGGCCAGCTTATCTGCAAGAATATCATTACTTCCTTTCCCCCAGCTTAGTACTCTAAAATTAAACCTACTTCCCTCTCTTTCACCATACTTAAATAAGTCTTACCTGTTATTCTTTATCCTAACACTAGGTTTTATTTATTTATTTTTTAAAAGATTTTGTCAGAGAGAGAGAGAGCACAAGCAGGGGGAGCAGCAGGCAGAGGGAGAAGCAGACTCCCCCCGCTGAGCAAGAAGCCTGATGTGGGATTCGATGTCAGGACCCTGGGATTATGACCTGAGCCAAAGGCAGACACTTATCCAACTGAGCCACGAGCTGTGCCACTAGTTTTTATTTTAATGTCCACTCATAATGCTTTTATTTTCTTGTACTTCTTATACAAAAACTATTTTGATCTTTTTAAAATTCAAACGTACTCATTACAGGCAGATGCAAAATCTGAATACCATTTTGTATCTTCAGTGTAATGATGCCTGCATGTTCAAAATACATATTGTTTTATAATGAACTACCGTCCCATTATGGGAACCACATTATGGTTAGACATTATTTCTATTTATGAAGTCCAAGATGGCGGCAGCAGAGGAGACCTTAGTTTCTTCTGGTCCCAGGAATTCAGCTAGATAGCTATCAAGTCATTCTGAACAACCTGTGAACTCAACCGGAGATCTAAGAAAAGAATAGCTGCAACTCTACAAATAGAAAAGCGACCACTTTCTGCAAGGTGGGAGGTGTGGAGAAATGAATCCAAGGCGATATATGGAAAGATAAACTGCAGGGGGAGGGAGCCTCCATCAGCCAGCTACTGGAAAGTGATATAGCAGCGGAGCACAAAATTGGAACTTCTAGAAGTCTGCTCCAGTGAGGGACATCCCAATCTGAAAGATGCTCCGGCGGTGAAGTGGGGGAGGAATCCCAGGTGGGAGAGTGTGGTCTCAGGATCCTCGGGGTCATAGGTAGACGGGGTGGGGGGGGGTGCTTGAGTGCCGCAGAGTTCCCAGGTATTGGAGCGGGGAAGCCAGCTGCAAAGAGTGGGCTCAGTAGTGGGCTCTCAGCGTGGGGTTGCCATAAACCGAGAACTGCAGCTCAGTCAGGCCACTATTCTCTGAGCAGGGGCCCAACAAGGGGCAGAACTGGGGAGGCCCCCCTTCCTCCCCCCAGAGGAGCAGTGCAGGAGCACACCACAGGAGTCTGCAGGGTTTGGAGACTTGAAACGGGGTCTCTTGCCTGAGATAGAAATGCTCAGTCACAGGCTGGGTGAGCGTGGAGTGTGGACTGAGACCAGGGGGACAGGAGTGACTGACTGCTTTTCTCTGAGGGCTCACCAAGAAGTGGGGTCCTGAGCTCTCTGCTCCGGGGCTAGAGATTGGGAGGCTGCCATTTTCATTCTCATCCTCTAAGGCTACGCAGAAAGCCTTCAGGGAACAAAAGCCACGGAGCGCAAAAGCCACAGAGAGCAAAACTTACTTAGCCTGAGCAGATTACTTAGCCTGGCCCCCTGGCAAGGGTGGTACAATTCCGCCTGGGGCAAATACAGTGGGAAATCGAAACAGGCCCCGTGCCCAAAAGATCAGCAAGAACATCCAGCCAAGACCAAGTTCATCAACAATTGAGAACTACAAAACTCCAACACTAGGGGAATACAGCATACAGAATTCATGGTTTTTACCCCACAATTCTTCAGTCTTTCAATTTAAACTTTCTTTTCTCCTTCCTTTTTCAATTTCTTATTTTATCAACTCTTTTGTTAAAAATCTTTATTAATTTTCATTTTTATGTTACATTCTATGCTTTCATTGTATCTAATTTTATTTTTGCATATATCGAAGTTTTTCCTTCTTTACAATTCTGGGATTCAGTTTATTCTAACAGATCAAAATATACCCCAAATCTAGTGTATGGCTCTGTTCTCTTCACCTTCACCATATTCTTTTCTTTCTTCTTCTTTTTTAGTTGTTTTCTGTTTTGTTAAAAGTCTTTTTCAATTTTCATCTTTACGGTGATATTCTATCCTTCCAATGTATTTAATTTTATATTTGTATATATATAAGTTCTTCTTTCTTTACAATTTTGAGATGTTGTTTCTCCTAACAAACCCACCAAAATACACTCAGGATATAGTGTATTGCACTGTTCCATTTACCTGTCTGTTTACACTCCTTCTTTTCCATTTTTTTGTTTTTGTCTTTTAATTTTCATTTTTATTGTTATATTCTATCCTTTCATTGTATTTAATTTTATTTTTGTACATATATAAGTTTTTCTTTCTTTACAATTTTGGGATCTAGTTTTCTAACAAACGGAACTATAAAATACACATGGGATCCAGTGAATTTTTCTGTTCTGTTCACCTGTCTGATCATATTCTCTTTTTTTGTTGTTAATCTTTTTTTTTTTTTTTTTCAGTTTTGCGCTTCTTCTGATTTCTTTCGTGTGTATTTCTCAGGGGTTTTTGTTGCCATTTTAGTATTTTGTTCTCTTGTTCATCTATTCTTCTCTGGACATAATGACAAGATGGAAAAACTCAACTGAAAAAAGAAAACAAGAGGCAGTACTGACTGTCAGGGACCTAAACAAAATGGATGTAAGTAAGATGCTGGAACTAGAGTTCAGAATAATGATTATAAAGATACTAGCTGGGCTTGAAAAAAAGCATAGAAGACACTAGAGAATCCCCTTCTGGAGAAATAAAAGAACTAAAAATCTAATCAGGTCAAAATCAAAAAGGCTATTAATGAGACGCAATCAAAAATGGAGGTCTGGGACGCCTGGGTGGCTCAGTTGTTAAGCGTCTGCCTTTGGCTCAGGGCATGATCCCCGCGTTCTGGGATCAAGCCCCACATCAGGCTCTTCTGCTGGGAGCCTGCTTCTTCCTCTCCCACTCCCCCTGCTTGTGTTCCCTCTCTCGCTGGCTGTCTCTACCTCTGTCAAATAAATAAATAAAATCTTTAAAAAAAAAAAATGGAGGTCTAACCGCCAGGATAAATGAGGCAGAAGAGAGAATTAGTGCTATAAAAGACCAAATGATAGAGAATAAAGCAGCAGAGAAAAAGAGATAAACAACTACTGGATCGTGAGGAGAGAATGAGAGGTAAGTGATACCATTAAGCAAAATAATATTAAAATAACTGGGATCCCAGAAGAAGATGAAAGGGGGAGCAAAAGGTATATTGGAGCAAATTATAGCTGAGAACTTCTCTAATCTGGGGAAGGAAACAGGCATCCAAGTCCAGGAGGCACAGAGAACCCCCCTCAAAATCAATAAAAATAGGTCAACACCCCAAGATACAATAGTGAAACTTGCAAATCTCAGAGACAAAAAGAACATCCTGAAAACAGCTCAGGGGGACAAGAGGGCCATAACCTACAAGGGCAGAAACATTAGACTGGCAGCATACATATCCACAGAGACCTGGCAAGCCAGAAAGGACCAGCATCATATATTCAGGGTGCTAAATGAGAAAATATATAACTAAGAATATTTTATCCAGCTAGGATGTCTTTCAAAATAGAAGGAGAGATAAAAAGCTTCCAGGACAAACAGGAACTAAAAGATTTGTGATTACTAAACCAGCCCTACAAGAAATATTAAAAGGGATCCTTTAAGTAAAGAAAGAGCACAAAAGTAACATAAATAGACCAGAAAGGAACACAGACAACATACAGAAACTGACTTACAGGTAATGCAATAGCACTAAATTCATATCTTTCAATAGTTACTCTGAATGTAAATGGGCTAAATGGTGGTGCCTGGTTGGCTTAGTCAGTTAAGCGTCTAACTTCAGCTCAGGTCATGAACCCAGGGTCCTGAGATCAGTCTCCCGGGGAGCCTGCGTTTCTCTCTCCTACCTGCTCCTGCACTCTCTCGCTATCTCATGTCACTGTCTCTCTCTCTAATAAATAAAATCTTTAATTTAAAAAAATGGGCTAAATGGCCCAATCAAAAGACACAGGTTATCAGATTAGATAAAAAAGGAAGACCCACTGATATGTTGTCTGCAAGAGATTCATTTCAGACCTCATGACACCTCCAGATTTAAAGTGAGGGCACAGAAAACCACATATCATGCTAATGGATATCAAAAGAAAGCTGGGGTGGCAATCCTTATATCAGACAAATTAGATTTTAAACCAAAGACTGTAATAAGAGATAAGGAAGGACACTACATCAAAATTCAAGGGTCTATCCAATAAGAAGATCAAACAATTGTAAATATTTATGCCCCTAACATGCGAGCAGTCAATTATATAAACCAATTAATAACAAAATTTTAAAAAACATATTTAAAATAATAATATAATAATAGTAGTAGGGGATTTTAACACCTCACTCACTGCAATGGACAGATCATCTAAGCAGAAGATCAACAAGGACACAAGGGCTTTGAATGACACACAGGACCAGATGGACTTCACAGATATATTCAGAACATTCCATCCTAAAGCAACAGAATACACAGTCTTCCCAAGTGCACATGGAACATTCTCCAGAAGAGATTACACCCTGGGTCACAAATCAGGTCTCAACCAGTACCAAGAGACTGGGATCATTCCCTGCATATTTTCGGATCACAATGCTTTGAAACTCAAACTCAGTCACAAGAGGAAAGTTGGAAAGAACTCAAATACACGAAGGATAAAGAGCATCCTACTAAAAAAAATCACTGGATCAACCAGGAAATTAAAAAATTTAAAAAACTCACGGAAACAAATGAAAATGAAAACACAACTGCTTAAATTTGGGATGCAACAAAGGCAGTCCTAAGAGGGAAGTGTATAGCATTACAAGCCCTTCTCAAGAAACAAGAAAGGTCTCAAAAACACAACTTAACCTTATACCTAAAGGAGCTGGAGAAAGAACAGCAAAAAAAGCCTAAATCCAACAGGAGAAGAGAAATAATAAAGATTGGAGCAGAAATCAACAAAATAGAAACCAAAAGTACAATGCAACAGATCAACGAGACAAGGAGCTGATTCTCTGAAAGAAATAATAAGATTGATAAAGCCCTGGCTAGACTTATCAAAAAGAAAAGAAAAAGAAAAGAAAAAGGACCCAAATAAATAAAATCATGAATGAAAGAGGAAAGATCACAACCAGCACCAAAGAAATACAAACAATTATAAGAACATATTATGAGCAATTATATGCCAACAAATTAGGCCATCTGGAAGAAATGGATGTATTCCTAGAGATGTATAAACTATCAAAACCGAAACAGGAAGAAACAGAAAACCTGAACAGATCCATAACCAGCAAGGAAATTAAAGTAGTAATCCAAAATCTTCCAACAAACAGTCCATGGCCGGATGGCTTCTCAGGGGAATTCTACCAAACATATAAAGAAGAATTCTTCTGAAGCTGTTTCAAAAAATAGAAATGGCAGGAAAACTCCCAAACTCTTTCTATGAGGCCAGCATTTCCTTGATCTCAAAACCAGACAAAGACCCCACCAAAAAGGAGAATTATAGACCAATATCCCTGATGAACATGGATGCAAAAATTCTCACCAAAATACTAGGCAATAGGATCCAACAATACATTAAAAGGATTACTCTACCATGACCCAGTGGGATTTATTCCTGGGCTGCAAGGGTGGTTCAACATCCACAAATCAATCAATGTGATATACTACATAAATAAAAGAAAGGATGAGTACAAAGTACAGCATCCTTTCTTGATTAAAACTCTACAGTGTAGGCATACGGGAACATATCTCAATATCAATAAAAAGCCATATATGAAAAGCCCACAGTGAGTATCATTCTCAATGGGGAAAAACTGACAGCTTTTCCCCCAAGGTCAGGAACACGGCAGGGATGTCCACTATCACCACTGCTGTTCAACACAGTACTAGAAGTCCCAGCCTTAGCAATCACACAACAAAAAGTAGTCAAACTTTTACTCTTCGCAGATGACATGACACTTTATGTGGAAAACCCAAAGGACTCCACCCCAAAATTGCTAGTACTCATACAGGAATTCAGTAAAGTGGCAGGATATAATTTCAATGCACAGAAATCAGCTGCATTTCTATACACCAACGAGACAAAGAAAGAGAAATTAAGAGTTGATCCCATTTACAATTGCACCCAAAACCATAAGATACCTAGGAATAAACCTAACCAAAGAGGCAAAGGATTTGTACTCAGAAAACTACAGAGTGCTCATGAGAGAAACTGACAAAAACACAAAGAAATGGAAAAACATTTCATGCTCATGGATTGGAATAACAAATATTGTTAAAATGTCTATGCTACCTAGAGCGATCTACACATTCAATGTAATCCCTATCAAAGTATCATCAACTTTTTTCACAGACCTGGAACAAATAATCCTAAAACTGTATGGAACCAGACAAGACCCCAAACAGCCAAAGGAATTTTGAAAAAGAAAACCAAAACTGGTGGTATCACAATTTCAGTCTTCAAACTCTATTACAAAGTTGTAACCATCAAGACAGTATGGTAACTGGCACAAACACAGATACACAGATCAATGGAACCAGAAACGGACCCTCAACTCTACGGTCAACTAATCTTCGACCAAGCAGGGAAGAATACCTAACGGAAAAAAGACAGTCTCTTCAACAAATGGTGTTGGGAAAACTGGACAGCCACATGCAGAAGAATGAAACTGGACCATTTTGAAATGGTCACCATACAAAGAAACATACCATACAAAAAAACAAACTCAAAATGATCAAAGACCTAAATCTGAGATAAGAATCCATCAAAATCCTAGAGAACACAGGCAGCAACCTCTTTGGCCTTGGTCGCAGCAACTTCTGGCTAGACACGTCTCCAAAGACAAGGGAAACTAAGGCAAAAATGACCTATTGGCACTTCATCAAGATAAAAAGCTTTTGCACAGCAAAGGAAACAGTTGACAAAAACAAAAGACAACTGACCGAATGGGAGAAGATATTTGCCAATGACATATCAGATAAAGGGTTAGTATCCGAAATCTATAAAGACCTTATCAAAGACACCCAAAGAACAAATAATCCAATCAAGAAACAGGCAGAAGACATGAACAGACATTTCTCTCCAAAGAACATATCCAAATGGCTAACAGACACATGAAAAAACGCTCCACATCACTTGGCATCAGGGAAAAACAAATCAAAACTACAATGAGATACGACCTCACACTAGTCAGAATGACTAAACTTAACAAGTCACTAAACAACAGATGTTGGCGAGGATGTGGAGAAAGGGGAACCCTCTTACACTATTGGTGGGGAATGCAAGCTGGTGCAGCCACTCTGGAAAATAGTATGGAGGTTCCTCAAAAAGTTGAAAACAGAGCTACCCTACAAGCCAGCAATTGTGCTACTGGGTATTTACCAAAGACACAAATGTAGTCATCTGAAGGGGCACCTGCACCACAGCAGCTATGTCCACGATAGCCAAACTATAGAAGAGCCCAGATGTCCATCGACAGATGAATGGATAAAGATGTGATATATGTATACAATGGAATACTACTCACTTATAAAAAAAAAAATGAAATCTTGCATTTGCAATGATGTGGAGGGAACTAAAGGGTATTATGCTAAGTGAAATAAGTCAATCAGAGAAAAACAACTCTCATACGATCTCACTCGTATGTGGAATTTAAGAAATAAAACAGGATCATAGGGGAAGAAATGAAAAAATAATACAAGATGAAACTGAGAGGGAGACAAACCATAAGAGACTCTTAATCACTGGAAACAAACAGCATTGCTGGAGGGGAGGTGGGTGGGGTGATGGGGTAACTGGGGGATGTAATGAGCACTGGGTATTATATAAGACTGATGAATCACTAACCTCCACCTCTGAAACCAATAATACATTATATGTTAATTAACTGCATTTAAATTAAAAAATTATATTTATTTATGTCATTGAGTACAGATAAATGAGTATAAGTAAAAAAAGAGTATGAGTAAATTATATTACTTACCAATTTCATTTGAGAAGAACTACACAATACAAAAGGGGGTACTGCGTGCTTTAAACCAAGCAAAGATTTCAGCAAAGACACAACGTTTCTTCAAAAGACCAAGAACAGCCATGGTGAAACTTCTAAGCAAGGTTTCCATGAGAGCAAGAGTAACGGGATGCTTCAGGAAAAGACGTGGTAATAAGCAGAGTATCAAGACGCAGGGGAAGAACTATAAGCACTGACTGACACTAACAGTGGTAAGCTCTGACAAAATTTCCAGGAAAGAAGAAAGCCACAGATATGTACTGGTGACCTTGCGGGACTTAAAAGGAAGCAGGTGCCTTTGAAAAGGTACACCTCAGGGCAGGAAGTAAGACGCTTGGTTATGAAAAAGCAAGTAAAGGACTTACAGAAGAGGAAGAAATTGTTGAAGAAACTGCCTTCTCTCGCCTAGCATTTACCAAAGATTTTCTCAGGCAGCCAAAAAATCAGCCAGGAAAATTTCAAAAAATAACTTATTTTGAACATAGTTTAAAGGTCCCTGAAAGCTATGAGACAGTGATTCCAGTCAAAGCCTAAACAGCCTCGTATTTTAAGGCCCAGTCAATGCAGTCCGTGCCATGTTTCCCCCAGCAGAATTAATACTTAAAAGGAACATTTACAACAACACTTTTATGCTAAATTTTGGGTTTTCATAATAAATATTTGTAAAAATATATTTGAAGATGTACCATTTAGCTTCATGATAAATTGTCCTCTTTTTACAGTTGAAATGGGTTTCCTTGTTTTAACCCATAAAATATTCAGGAAAGAAATGATCTCTCACCATTCTATTTGTGACCACTGTCCACAAATCAATTAAGTCCTAAGTTCAGGATCACCTATAGTCATATTTTGTTTTGTTTTTTTTAACTCCTTTCATTTATATCATTTCACAATTTACTTATAACCTAAAAATCTTTTAAAGTCTGCCATCTGCAGTCATTTTCAAAAAAATTCTATGGTAAGGGTATAACAAAGGCTGCTAACTTCAATGAAGCCTGAGAAGTGATCACGGATTAAAAAAAACTGATCTGGGGAGGCTACAAGAAGTCATGAAATAGTGAAAACATGCCTAGAATTGAGAGAGACATCACAGAAATAAATCTTTAAGGACTTAATTTATAAAAAATAAAGAGGAAAACAACACAAGTGTATAAAACGGTGCTCTTCAGGAAATGAGTATATATGTGTATGACAGACAACTCTAGGTAATGAGAGGAGAGGTAAATTGTAGAAACTTTCCTAAAAATAAACCTCGATCACAAATAGTTTAAGAATTTTTTCTTAGGGACACCTGGGTGGATCAGTTGGTTTAGCCTCGGACTCCTGATTTCGGCTCAGGACTTGATCTCGGGGTCGTGGGTTCAAGCCCCAAGCTGCGGAGCCTACTTAAAAAAAAAGATTTTGAGTCCAGCCCAGTGTGGAGCACAGGAGGCTCAGGAAGGTCCCCAGGAGGCAGACACATGGGCTCCTGGGCGGTCGGTTCCCTCCCAGTCTCTCTTTCCCCCACGCAGTCAGCATGAAAGCCTTCGGTCCAGTGAGGTCCGTTAGAAAAGAGAGCCTTTCGGATCACAGCCTGGTCATCTCCTGGAGCAAAGCCCTGGTGGAGGACCTAACAAGCCTGCTGTACAACATGAGCGACTGCTACTGCAAACTCATAGAGCTGGTGCCCAGCATCCCCAGAACAAGAAGGGGAGCAAGATGGAAATCCTGCAACAAGGCCATCTTGAACCTGCAGATCGCTCTGGACTCACACTTCACTATTGTCAGCCTGTACCACTAGCGACCTGGGCAGAGCCAGGTGTCCACGGCACGGCTGCCCACCCTAAACACGGATATCAGCATCCTGTCCTTGCAGGCTTCTGAATTCCCTTCCAAATTAATGTCAAATGACAGCAAGTGCTCTGTGGGTGAATAAATGGTGTTCATGCCTTTCCTTTTCTTTGCCTAACAACAAATAATCCACAGGGTCTTTTAAGATACTGAACTTTTTATTTTTTTAAGATTTTATTTATTTATTTTGAGAGAGAGGGAGAGAGCCCGTGTGTGCGCACACGAGTGGGGGCGGGCAGAGGGAGAAGCTGACTCCCTATTGAGCAGGGAGTCCAGTATGGGGCTCAATCCCAGGACACTGAGATCATGACCCCCAGCCAAAGGCAGACACATAACCAACTGAGCCACCCAGGCACCCCCTGAACTTCTTTTCAACCATTTCACAAGAACAACAAGTTGAATGGACATTTTTTTTTTAAATGGAAAGAAAACTAAGAATGACCATCTTCCCCAGCGTGTTCTCTGACCTGGACTGTGGTATTAGTTATTTAAGAAAAAGACTATTAAATGCCCTTTTCGCAGTTGGAAGATATTCTTTATATACTATTTCCACCACGGGGAGTGAAAACATTAAAATCGTAAGGAATTTCCCAATTTAAACGGACTGACTTTTTTTCAAAGGTGGAGCGTGAATACCGGAAGAATCCAGTATTCAGTCACTTAAATGAAGTCTTTTGGCCAGAAATGACCCTTCTGATGCAAGCCTAATGAATGCTGTGTGTGCGCGTGTCTCTGTGTGTGTTTGTGTGTGGGGAAACCTTGTGAACTTTTAGAGTTTTCTTGTATAGTCGCAGAGATGTATTATTTCTGCAAACAAAGTGTAATGATGTACTTATTCATGCTAAACTTTTTACAGAAAGTTTAGTTGTAAACTTAACTCTTATACAAAATAAATCATGTGTTTACTGAATGGTGATTGCCTGCTTCATTTCAGAGGACCAGTGCTTGGATTTTTATTATGCTATGTTGTAACTGAACCCAAATAAATACAAGTTCAAATTTATGTAAACTCTATAAGATTATAATAAATATATCTGAAGTCAAAAAAGAAAAAAAAAAGAGGTTTTGTTTTTCTGAAGTAGCCCAATGCAGGGCTTGAACACACGACCCCGAGTCCAAGAGTCGGACTCTTAACCGAATGAGCCAAAGTTTAAAAGTATTTTAAACCAAATATGCTAAGATCGAGAAAATTAAGAGCTAGATCACAATTAGATAAAGCCTTGTTAACAGGGGAAAATGATACTTTGCCATTAAGTCTAAAATCACTATTTACCAAAAAGGACAGATCATCATATTGTACTCTGTAAACTCAGAATAAAACACAAAATGTAACAGAATTAGAGATCTGGAAGAGTTGGGATGTACGTAAAAGAAGGTATAATCAGCCAGACGTTCATAATCCTAGTATGTCTAAACATTACATCCTAGTGGGTCTAAACCAAGAAGCCGTGCATTTGAATAGCTTGCATTCCATGAACAGTCACTGAAACTAATGCTTCTTTAACTGGGATGTGGGTACCCTCAAGCTCCTCCTCTTGAGGCATTCATCTTACTTGAAGAACTAAAACATATGTGAATATATAATGAAGAATGCCAAATGTGACAAAATACTAGATGTCAAACAAAAATCTGCTGTCTTTGGCCAGTACGGTAATGCTAGCTGTCAGATATCCTGGTAGGAAATTCTAAAGTGCAACTTCAGATATAGTTTGGAGAGGGCAATAAATTGTTTAGAGTCAAGTTACAAAGAAATGAGCACACTGAAATGTGTATTTGCTTATCTAAAATAACCCAAATATTTCTCAATTATGACCAAATTCTAAAAGCCCCCATGTGCTCCCAAAGAAGTACTTTAAAAGGAAACTTACTTAGGAAACCAATTTAATCCCAGGTGCTCTGTCTTGGAATATAATATCCTTTCCACCATGTCATAAAGTGGTCTCCAAGGTAACTCCAAATCATCTCTTGAAAGAAGTTCCTTTTTCCTAATTAAAAAGATAATAAACATATATGCATATATTCATGCACAGCTGTTTGTATATTACACCTACTACACAGGGAGGACAGCTGTTAAATGCTGCTGTCATCCTGGTGGGCCTTGCTTTTCCCTATCCACAGCAACTCACTGGTAGAATGCAGTAGTAGGAAGAACAATGCACCAGATTCTTACGGCTGCTCAAACCTCAGAAAGCACCAGGTAAAAAGGGGCATTTAAATTTGTGCCACCATTACTGCCAATGAATTTCCTATTTTTCCATGTTACCTATGGACTGTTTAATGTTTCCAGCATTGTGCTGGGTGCCTGGGAGTAAAGAATAAATGATTCATGACTCCTCAAAGATCTTACCACATATACAAGGGAAGAGAACTAATTTAAAGGAACATCAGGTAACATATATTTCCATGTGTGCTACAAAACAGAAGGCTGCAAAGAGGACAGAGAATTTTAATTAATTAACACATATGGCTTAAACTTATGGTAAAATTTTCTGCACCCTTTTTGCAAACTGGCAATTTGGGGACTTGGGTCTTCTTACCAAAGAACACTTAGGTCTTGCTGCCTAAAACCTTGAAGAAACAAACCAAAAAACTGTTAGCAGAAATCACCAGGAAATTTACTTACTTTAACAAGTTGATCAAGAGACGGGCAAATCCCTGCATCATGCTGATTTCCAGTTTTGGAATTGATACCAGCTCATACAATAGCTTGATAAAAAGAACATGATCTTCTTTGCTAAATTTTCTCCCATAAAGTCGAATATATCTGCAAGAGAAAAATCAACACAGCCTTTAAAAATAGGTATGGTGACATATCCATATTCATTGCAGCATTACTCATAATAGCCAAAGTGTGGAAGCAAGGTGAATGTCCACCAACTGATGAATGCATAAACAAAATGCAGCGTGTATGTGTGTGTGTGTCTCTATATATAGATATAGAATGGAATATTATACAGCCTTTAAAAAGGAGATTTCTGTCATATGCTACAACATGGATGAACCTTGAGAACACTATGCTGTGAAATTAGCCAATCATAAAAGACAAATACTGCATGATTCCACTTATATGCAGTACCTAAAATTATCAAACTCATTGAAACAAAAAGAATGATAGCTGCCAGGGACAAGTGGAGGCAGGACAAACAAGGAAACAAAGAGTGATTCAAAGAGTACAGGGTTTCAGTCATGTAAGATGAAAAAGTTCTGAAGATCCGCTGTACAACAATGTACCTATTGCTAGTCATACTGTACTGTACACTTAAAAATTATTAAGAGTAAATTTATGTTTTTGCCACAATAAAAAAGATTTGTGTTATGACACCTTAATTTCAAATGTCCCTGATGTTAAGCATTTTGTATCTCTACTCATTATGTAGGAAAAACTATTCTGTGTTTTAATTAAGGCTACCAAATAATTAATTTAATTAACAAAAGACTTATAATGATAACTGAACTCTCATCAACATTCAATGACAAATTAAAATACTGTTGTCTTGGGGCGCCTGGGTGGCTCAGTTGGTTAGGTGTCTGCCTTCGGCTCAGGTAGTGGTCTCGGGGTCCTGGGATCGAGCCCCATGTCGGGCTCTCTGCTCAGTGGGGAGTCAGCTTCTCCCTCTCCCTCTGTGATCTCTCTAGTTCTCACTCTATTTCAAATAAATAAATAAATAAATAAATAAATAATCTTAAAAAAAAAATGCTGTTGTCTTATTGTTGCTTGGTCTTAACTGGCCTTTGGTCATTAGTAACCCTGAAAGGAGTTCCTTTGTCCCCTTCCTTTTATTAAGGGCTCATTCAAGAGAATGATCTGTAACTCCTAAGACTACTTCAAAACAGCATATCGCAACATAAAGAATAAAACAGAACAAAAGAGTTCAGATATAGATGTTTACTGTTTAACCACAGAATCTTTGAAGAAAGCATAATGGTTTGCTTAGAATCCTGAAACAATACAGTGTTACATAACTTAAACCATTTTTTTCCCAAGTTAACTCATAGTTATACTAAAATTAAGTTACTTTCAAAAATAGTATAGTATTTTACCTCAAAGTTACACGTTTTCAGTTTTTTAACTTTAGATAACCAAGGTAATTAAAAGCATCGATTACAAGCAAAGGAAAGGGTGTCCCAAAAAGCAAGAATGACTAATTATAGACTATTTTAGGGATGCATTAAGTAGCAAAAACTTAAGTAACCAAAAACTTACTTAGAACAAATTAGCAGACATTTAAAAATCATAAACTCCTTTAAGAAAGAATCATTTTATAGACAAATATATAAACCAACAGAAAAGATGATATTAATACTCTTTATATGGTCTTTAGCACTTCCGCAATAGCTAAAATCAAACTGAACTTATGCTTAACTTCTAAAATTAGGATATCTAACAGCTTTTCCTTTCCAGAAATTCCTTAAAATTCTTGGTCCACTAAAAACACACTTTTTCATTTTCTCAGGCTTTTGTGTATTTATTTACTAATTCAGCTCTTTTCTGTTGTTGCAAGGTATAGTCCCATGATTTCACCTTAGTACTCTGACTGGATAGTAGAGACAGCAGAGCTATGAGAGTATTACTGTTTTGCCTCTACCAGTAATTACCATGTAAACTTCAGGTCTAGCCAGGACTCCAGAACGACCGTGGGATTCTGTACCTACTTTCCTCTGTGGCTGCGATACTTCTGGGGAAAAATTGGGGAAACGTGGCTCTAAGCCACTGAAATAACTTAGCTACAGTCCATTGCATTTACTGCAGTAGAAAGACAACTATATGCTTAACATTAGGAACACAAAATTCAGAGCCCCAAATTTAATATTATGAAAAGAAGAGACCAACAGGGGGATTCCTAGAGGAGGCAGAACTGCTGACAAAACTAGAGATGTTAGGGGATTACTCAGAAAGCAACCTTCTATTTTCCCTGTCAACCAGGAAACAGTTCTTGTCAGCCAGAAAGTGGTTCTTGTCTCAGCATTTCTCAAAATGCAGTCCAAGAAAATTTGGTTCTGAAGAGCACAAAAAGTACTACAAGAAAAAAATTAATAATTGCTTTTCATAAAAATTGAAATTCTGTTCACAATAAAACACTATTAAAAGTGAAAAGCCCAATCTGATATTTGGAATACATCCACCTGAGAAAGTACTCGTATGCAAATTACGTAAGAACTCCTTCAAATCATAAGAAAAAGACACAACCCGATCAAAAAAAAAAAAAAAAAAAAAGGCAAAGACTCAGGTAGGCACTTCTCAGAAGACAACATACAGATGACTAATGAGCGTATGTAAAGATACTCAACACCCTTACTCACCAGTAAAAGCAAATTAAAATCACAGTAAGGTACCACTTTACACCCACCAGACTAGCTAAAACTAAAGAGCCTAATAATATCTAGTTTGGGTGAGAATGTGGAACAACCGGACCTTTCCTATGTTAACACTGGGTGTATAAAGTCATATACCCACTTTGAAAAAAGTGCCTTGATATTACCTAGTAAATGTCTATTAGACATTAGACTGTTTAAAATGCATATTCCTGAGTTCCCTCTTAAATCTAGACCATTAAAAATACCAGGAGTGTGAAATGCAATAAAATTGTTTTAAAAAAAGGAAATAAAAAAAATACTCAGGGTGGAGACTAAGAACCTCCATTTTCCAAAAACTATTCCAGCTGGTTTTTCTGTATATTTATGTTCAAAAATCCTATACTTTTGATCATAATATTAAGAGATAATCTTTTCTTTTTCCAATTAATTTTCACATTAAGTTTTAGAACTAAAAATTACTTTTAGATGTCTCAAAATACTCAAAAACCTTGGTAAGAGTCATGATTAATCTTTTGAACAGAATATTTCTTAAACCATCCAGAAAATATAGATGACGTCATTACGTTCCATTCTACCACGGGGGGAGAAACTATGAACGATAATACAAAAGCAATTTTTAAATGCTTCTTTCCTCCTCACAACCTTACAGCGTATTAATCAAATGCTTTAATTTTTAATCTCAAGTAAAGAAAGGCAGTAGCATACCAGGAACAGTAGTTATTTAATAAACTGTGCAATACTGTCAAGTTTTTTCTACTATACGTCCTGAATATTGTTTACTATTCATTACAAAGAAGTTTAAAGTAATATAAACTTATACATCACTGAAATGAACTAAGAATTAGAGCTTGACGAGAGGTTAAAAATACTGGTTTTCAATACAAGCTTTGTCATTCACCAGTTATTTCTCTTCAAGGCAATCATTGGATTTCTAAGGTTCTAACTATATCCATCAATCAAGTAAAATTAACATCATTTCAGAACAACATTAAGACTATCTGTAATCAAAAAAACACGTAAGACATTTAACAATGACATTTAATCTTTTTTTTTTTTAAAGATTTTATTTATTTATTTGACAGAGATAGAGACAGCCAGCGAGAGAGGGAACACAAGCAGGGGGGAGTGGGAGAGGAAGAAGCAGGCTCATAGCGGAGGAGCCTGATGTGGGGCTCGATCCCATAACGCTGGGATCACGCCCTGAGCCGAAGGCAGACGCTTAACCACTGTGCCACCCAGGCGCCCCAATGACATTTAATCTTAAGTAAATGCTTTATTTTGGGTAGTCCTAGTCCAAGGACAAAAAAAGGAATTTTACCTACAAAATTTTAAAAAACAGAATTTAACTATATTCATTTAAAACACTTACGGATTTTTTTTTGAAAGACTTTATTTATTTGAGAGAGAGAGAAAGCACAAGCAGGGGAGGGGCAGAGGGAAAAGCAGGCTCCCCCCAGCAGGGAGCCATATGCGGGACTAGATTGCTTTTAAAAAATCCTACATCTAGGGGCACCTGGGTAGCCGCTCAGGTTGAGCATCTGACTCTTGATTTTGGCTCTGCATTCAGGAGGGAGTGGGCTTGATTCTCTCCCTCTCCCTCATTCTCTGCCCCTACTGCCACCCTGCTCTCTCCCGCGCGTGTGCACTGTCTCTAAAATAGATAAATATTTTCAAAAAAATAGAAAACCCCACATCTAGCAATACATCCTAAGTAAAAATCTAGAATACCAAAGTTAAAATACCAAGGTTTTTCAATGCCTATTTGCAGTAAAATTTTCCGGGCCGGGGGGGGGGGGGGGGGGGAGGGGAGGAAGCCAATGTAAGAGAATTAGTTTGTTAAATTGTGGTTTATGCCTTTAGATACAATGCAGTCATTTAGAATTATGTTTTTAGAGAACTTTAGTGGATGTGAAATGAAAGTCATGTTAAAAAAAGCAGGATACAAGGGGCACCTGGGTGGCTCAGTCGGTTAAGCGTCTGCCTTTGGCTCAGGTCATGATCTAGGGCTCCCGGGATCAAACCCTAAGAGGGGTTCCCTGCTCAGCGGAAGCCTGCTTTTCTTCTCCCTCTGCCCCGCCCCAACGCCCTGCTTGTGCTCCACTCTCTCGCATGTGTGCTCTCTCTCTCTCAAATAAATAAAATCTTTTTTTTAAAGATTTATTTATTTATTTGAGAGAGAGTGAGCACACAGAAGGAGAAGGAGAAGCAGACTCCCTGCTGAGCAGGAAGCCCAATGTGGGGCTCAATCCCAGGACCCTGGGATCATGACCTAAGCTGAAGTCAGACGCTTAACTGACTGAGCCACCCAGGTGCCCCAATAAAATGTTTTTTTAAAAAAAAGCAAGATACAAAACATACATTTGAATTTAGTTGAATACTACTAAAGAAAAATATATAATCATACATTAAGATTAAAAGATAAAACAAACACCGTAACACGTTATTGCTATGTGGTAAAACTGAGGGATTTTCATGTTCTCCTATATACCTTTTTCTAACTTTCTAAAGTAAAAAGGCATTATTTTTATAATTAAAAATAACATGTAAGAACATTTCATATCAAATTTTGTTGTAAAATACGAGGTTTAAACTCAGGTGATCAATATTTCTGCATTTCTATGTTTCTCTTAATAAAAACAGCCCTTATCAAAGACTACTAAAGTCCTATTTAAAAGAGCACAGGAGTCAAGTTGTATGTTCTCAGTCAAAAATGACACCAGAACATGAAGCACGTTAACTGCAATGTATATTTAAATCCACTGAATTCATAATGAAACTAAAAAATACAAATAAAAACAAAAGAAAACCCCACAGATTATACCCTTGAAGAATGCTATGGGACCAAAGCATTATCTTTTTTTTTTTAAAGATTTTATTTATTTATTCGACAGAGATAGAGACAGCCAGCGAGAGAGGGAACACAAGCAGGGGGAGTGGGAGAGGAAGAATCAGGCTCATAGCGGAGGAGCCCGATGTGGGGCTCGATCCCATAACGCCGGGATCACGCCCTGAGCCGAAGGCAGACGCCTAACCGCTGTGCCACCCAGGCGCCCCACAAATCATTATCTTAAAAACTGGTAAATAGGACGCATGGGTGGCTTAATCCATTAAGCCTCCGACTCTGGATTTCAGCTCAGGTTGTGATCTCAGCTGATCTCAGCGCAGTGATATCCTGCCCTCCCTTACATGAGCCCGTGCCCAGCTGGGAGTCCGCTTGAGTCTCTCCCTCTGCCCCCCCTCCCCTCGCATGGGCATGCGCTTTCTCTCCCTCTAGCTCTAAAATAAATAAATTAATCTTTTAAAGAAAAAAAACTTAAAGAGAACCGATGAAACATTTATCCTGGATTCTATAGGAATTGTACCTCAGGGTAAACAACAGCTCAGGAGTAAAAGTTTTTTAGAGAACTCAGCTAATCAATCTCTAAAGAATGGAGGATGGCTACTAACATCACAAAAAGAGAATCAGGGATGAAGCCTCTCCTGATAAAAGTATACATAATATACCTAGTCTTGAAAAAGAAAATGAAATTTTATGTGCTAAATAGCAGCAACAAAATCAAAGACTCTATGTCTTTAACATTTCAATCAGACTTCAACTAAAGGTAATTAAAATTATATAATTAATAAAGCCAATTTTAAAAGACACAAATAAAAACTGAGATTACAGAAACTGTTCCCTCTTTTCAATCTTCTGTGGAATACTTATAAAGCTGGTCATAAACTCACTTAATTCTAATATGGACATTATTCTGGCCAAACAGTCTGATTATAATAAACTATAAATTAGAAAATATTAACACAGTATAACAAAAAGAAACCAAATTATTTAAAAACATATCATCTTAATTAAATAGCCAGTATCAGACTTAAGGCATTCCCCCTCTAAGAGGCACTTCCTTTAAAACCAAAAACCTTTAAAGGTCTACAACCTTTAAAACCAGACAGATTCAAGACAATAATGACTATTCTTACTATTATTTGGCATTATTCTGAATCTAGAAATTAAAGAGTAAACTAGGAAACACAAATGGGGGTAACTGTTTCAGGAAGGGTAAAAGAGTATGCTGTCAATGCTATGATTTTCCCTAGAACACCCAAAACCAGCAACCAAAAAACCCACTTTGACACTAAATAAGAAAATCTACAGAATGTTTTTTAAAATTGGCATCCGGATTCCTGTATGGTAACCAGATATGGTGAGTGGAGGTAAACTGTTCCATTCATAATATCAACAAAAAGATTCATTATCAATTTCTCTGAAAGAGGACGGTTAAGTGGCTCAGTCGGTTAAGCAACTGACTTTGGCTCAGGTCATGGTCTCAGGGTCCTGAGACTGAGCCCTGCATGGGGCTCTGTGCTCAGGGGGGAGTGTGCCTCTCACTCTCCCTCTGCCCCACCCCTCTGCTCCTTCTCTCTCTGATAAATAAAATCTTTTAAAAAGGGAAATTTCTCTAAAAGAATGTATAGGAATTTTAAAACAATAAAACTGGGGCGCCTGGGTGGCACAGCGGTTAAGCATCTGTCTTCGGCTCAGGGCGTGATCCCGGCGTTATGGGATCGAGCCCCACATCAGGCTCCTCTGCTGTGAGCCTGCTTCTTCCTCTCCCACTCCCCCCTGCTTGTGTTCCCTCTCTCGCTGGCTGTCTCTATCTCTGTCAAATAAATAAATAAATAAAATCTTTAAAAAAATAAAAATAAAATAAAACAATAGAACTGTACTAAAATATAAAATATCTGGACGTAAGAATTTTTAAAACTGTCTTAATACCTTAAGACTAGAGCTAATGACAAGTATTTTAAAGCAAATAAAATTACCAAGACAAATGAGATACTTGAAAAAACTTCCTTCTAACCAGAAAAAACAACAATTAAAAAAAAAAAAATCCAACCTCCCTCCCCACTTTACTGTCTTTTCCTTCGGGTCCTAAGATATCACCAATTGAAAAAATTAAAATAGGCAAAATGTGCAGAGAAAGCTAGGAGATCAGGTTTTAAATTACTCTGACTTTATTCCAGGACTATGCCCTTCATCGTAACACACAGTGTTAAAAATGCAGGTACAGCTTCTCATTACTAGGAATAGTGAGTGAACAGATAAATGTAGGGTTTTCTCATAAATTCACCTCTCCTCCTCTTTTCACTCAATTACCCATGTATTCAAAATGCATTTCTAAATGTGAGGAAATATGTACTGGAAAATTAAATATACAGAAGGGAGACAAAGGAAGTAATATCAGAATTCTGTGATTCTTTTTTTTTTTTTAACCAATGTTTCATTATAGATGAGTGTCCACTGAACTGAATCTTGAAAGATTAGAAAGCCATCATCACTCTGAATAAGCAACCGAGGGTCAAGAAAATCTGAGCATTTGGGCAGGAACAGCATAGGAGACAGCTCCAGGAGACGAATGGAGCAGGAACAGCACACTTCTGTGACAAAAAGACAAAACCAAGAGAATGTTCCTTATTCTCTCACCTCACTTCCAAAGACGTCAAGCTGAGGATCAAGAAAAGGGATGCATTATCACAAAAAAACCAAGTAACAATAAAGGATATTAGTTCCAAGTGTCTGCTGACATGGAAGAAAGGCAAATTAGGTGTTATCCCAAGTGGAGAGTATCTTATGTTCCCATGCTCTAGATTGCTTTGCAACTCCCAACATCATAATCAACTCTGAATAGCCAGAGTATTTTATTGATTTCAACACAGCAGCCAAGCCAGCAGGAACAGCACGGTTCTGCAAGTTTGCAGAGAATTCAAAATGCTCTGGGTCAGTCTTTTGGGCGAATCATTTAATCTCTGTATCTGTAAAACCTGGGTTTCCTCGCAAGGCTATGGTGATGGGTAATTGATTTATGTACAAGAAAGACCTTCTGATTTAACTGATCTGCAATGGAGCCCCGAGTACCAGTTTGTTTGTTTTTTATGTTTTCCAGACATTTCACTACATTTGAGAACCACTGCACCTTAGCAGACTGACTGGAGTATAAGATATGGTTTAAAATAGATTTAAATCATTAAAAATAAAATACATAATCTGCTTCAATTAGTATTTCTTTAGTTATGAGGCTAAATATATCTTAAGATATTTGCTTACTGCATATTTTTTTGTGAATTACTTGTTCATATCCTTAGAAGCCTATCCATCCTCTAAGGCTTCCTCTTTCACACAGTCTTCCTTCGTTCCCAACCAAAAGTGCTATCTCTGTCCTCTCTGTCCCTCAATAGCTTGTACCAAACTTGAGTACTTTCCATATCTTACTTCTTACTGGAGGTATACATGTATATATTATTGTATTTCTTTAGATGACTGACAGGTAAGGATGGCAGGGTCCATGACTCTATACATATATAATCCTCAACTCTAACCAAAGAAATGAAACAACGTGGACGTTCTGAGGAACATTTTTTTTCGACTGACCAAATGTATGAGTATATCTTGAGAAATATACTGGCTTATGTAATTAAAAACAGCTCACAAGAACTAGTTCTATTTTTAAAAAGAAAAACCCTTCAAACGAACAATAAATATTTTACCAAATTAAGCAAATTGGCCTTAAAACATTGAGTAGGTTTCCAAAACACACTATAAAACAGGTCTATTACTTTTACCAAGTATAGTAATCCTGATGGAAGGCTCTAAATGGACAAGGAGATCTGAAGTATACACTTCTCTTTATCCCCACCTATACCACAGGCTAAATAATGCTCACTGGCACTTCAGCATATTCAGAGTTATATTCTTTATGACATATTAAAACTGACATGACAATTTCTGGAGTAATACAGTCATTCACTATTAATACCTAATAATGATCCCTCTATTCTTTTCCGGGTGCTTTTCTTTGGAGTCATGGACAAGGGGCATTCATCTCTTGAAATGCTTTACTGAATGTCACTCAAGAGACAGACATGACAATAGGGAATGGAAACATTAAAGTAACAAATGGTCCTGGAGCATCCAGCCTACAGGGAGACAAATAACTGATTACTTCAATATAATGCTCTAAATACAGACTTTAACAGTTACACAGTCGACTTGCTCCTATCTCTGTTCCCCCATGTTAAGCGGCTTTCTCAAAAGTCCTGCTTACCTAACCAAATCCCATCTTAAGGCTCAGATGCAGTTCTTCCCCAGGTAGCCTTCCCAGGCTGTATAGCCTGGGAGTTTCCTTCCTCTGGGACACAGGGCTTAAAGGGAAGCCCTGTGGTCATCAGACAAATCAGCTAATACATTGCCTCATTAAGTCTCACTTCTTTCAAAGGTAAAACTGGGATAACAAACGTACCTACAATTCATAGGTGAAAAATAAATAAAATAATGAATGTAAAGTCATCAGCATAAGGTTGGCACACTCTGAGGCCTCAACACATGGTACGTAGTATCTATGCCATCATTCAATAATCTATTAACCAATGCTCTCCTGTAAGATCCCTCAGTTTACTGATTTTTTAAAACTGTTGCTACTTTTCATTTTCACCCCTTGTATCTTTGTAGCTCAAGGTGTAAGTGTTGATTAGACGATCTGAATTACAGAAAGAAACCTGTAAAATCAGTAGCTTTCATATTTTGGGGGGCCACAACCCATCATTGTAAATATATAACCCAGTATATAAACATATAAAAAACTGAAAAAAAAATATAGAACTGAAATTAAGGTCATAAACATTCACCCTTATTACTTCTAACTCTAATAATTCTAATTTAGTTCACTACCAAACAAAAAAACCTTCCTCAAAACAAAAAAACCAGGTCAAGACCTAAATTGATTTCACAACCCTTTGGTCATAACCCACAAATGAAAAATTCTCTATTAAGCACTAATAAATGAACATATAGATGAAAAATTGTGAGACCATACAAACTATCTAAAAAAAACCCCACAAAATGAAAAAGTTTTAAGATATCTGTCTCTTTAACTATGATTTATTTTAAGTAATTCTGGAATTTGTTTAATGATAACTTTTTTCCGGCCACATACAAAATAGGGACCTCTGGTTGGTATATGTTGGCAGAAATTTGACAATATTTTATTTATTGGGCTGTCTAGAAGTAACCCACCTTCCCTCGTAAGAGAAATTATCCCAACTAAACTCTTCAGGAACCTGCCCAAAATATAAACACTCTAATGCAAAAGACTGCATTCATCAAGTTTTTTACTCTAAGATCTTCTACTCCATCCTTGGTTTAAAAAAGAAATTTGTCAGAAAACAAGATGAAGTAGCACTTTAGAGCCCAAAGATCACTAACATATTTCTTTTAGAGTACCTACCATTAGGAGACTAGAAAGCATTTTTAATAATTCTTAAGCAATTTCCAATTTATTTGAACTTCAATACTATTCTCAAACCCATTTCACAGCTGCAAATGGTGTTAGTTTTTTCTTGGGGAAGGAAAAAGCCTTTACTGTATTTTGATTTTTTCTTTTCTTTTCTTTTTTTTTTAAAGCCTTTATTTTTTCTTTTTAAGTAATCTCTACCCCCATGGGGGACTCGAACTCACAACCCCGAGATCAAGAAGCACATGCTCTTCTGCTTGATCCAGCCAGGCACCCCTTTACTTTACTTTTAGACTCCAAAATTTAAGGTCTATTTATTCTGAAAAAAAGCCAAACTAGCATAAAAAGGTCATGATCACTACCAAAACTGTACGTTCACCTAATTCAAAAATTGTATTAGCCACACTCTAAATTATTTAGTAATAAATATTTAAACATGACAGTCATTATAGATTTATTTTTAAATGAAAGTCTCAAACTCACTGATACAACTGATATAATCTTTCTTCTCTAATTAACTTTGCTAAACCCACTCCCCCAGACTCCTACTTTGGATTATGAAACACACCATTCTCTTCTCTAACCAAAATGCGCCTTCCTTCCTTTTCTTTTACTAAATATGTAACTTTCCTTTGAATCCTGTATTAAAATAGAGCTCATCCCATATCAGTTTTCTCCATTTTGACTGGAAAAGTAGTAATTTCTTAGAATTCCATAGTGCTTTAGTTTACAAAGAACAAAAAAGTTAATTATAATATCACTGAGTACCAATGAATGTATATATACCGCTGTAGTAAATGCTGGGAGAGGAGGAAAGGAAGTAAACACGGAGGACACTGACCTCAAGAAGGCTCGCAGCAGAGGGAAGATTATATACAAAGACTACCAAAGCACGATCAGGGGATCAAGAGAGAGTGCACTAAAAGGGAAGAAATGCTGAGCATACGCCGAATATGGAAGTAGCCAACCTCAAGATTCCAAATGGGAATATTTATAGTTTGTGTTGCTTTTAACATTCCAGTGGCCGTGTCAATGAATATAAAGGGTTTTCTGGTTGCTGGGCTTGCTGCTGCTTGTATTACCCTGTTCTCAGTTTGCCATTCACACTGTATGAGATTTTGATCTAATTTTCTACACAGATTAGAAACACAGATCTCGATTTTGTATTAAAAAGGAGAAAAGGAGAGCAGTGAGAGAAGACTGACTAGAAGTAAGTCTCATTTAAAAGAAAAGTTAACACCCCGGTTCCAAAATGAGAAAATGGGTTAGGAAGTTGTGTCCTTATTTACTACTAAATAAACAAGCATCTCTTAAAAAAAAACAAGAAACTACCTCCATTTTACTTCAGTCGAGAGAACATGTATTTCAGAGACAATTTTATTTTATAACACTGCAGAAAGACCACTTGGGAAATTTGTTTTTAAATGATACATTCAGATTTCTGAACAAGGAATGGTACTGTGTTACTAGTTTTTTTCCCTAACCGCCCTTCTCAGGGCCTCCATTTAGGGCATTAAAACACACTGGTCAGAGTCGGAATTTTTTTTAAGTAATGCACTTAGAATTCATATTTTCTTCCCCAAGTTTCTTGATGGAGCTACCCCTTGCCTAGGTTGTCCTTTAAGAGCAAAAATGTGTGCTAAGAGAAAAGCAGCACACTGCAACTTCCCAAGAGGGCAGAAATCTTTCACTAACATATCCCATGGGCCAAAAACAGTGCCTGGCCCACACAAAGAACTCAGAAAATATTTGTTCAAAGACTCCTGCCACTACTCCTTTGCATACAACTATGTATTAACTAGTAAGAACCTCAGTATCTTTGTTTTTATTTTTTTTATTTTTATTTTTATTTTTTTTTAAGATTTTATTTATTTGACAGAGATAGAGACAGCCAGCGAGAGAGGGAACACAAGCAGGGGGAGTGGGAGAGGAAGAAGCAGGCCCATAGCAGAAGAGCCTGATGTGGGGCTCGATCCCAGAACACCGGGATCACACCCTGAGCCGAAGGCAGACACTTAACCGCTGTGCCACCCAGGCGCCCAATATCTTTGTTTTTAAAATGGAGAGAATTCAAGGAAGTCCTGGTTGCCCCAGGACGGATTCTATCTCTCCGCAGTTAAGAGGGGAAGAAAGATACCAAAATACACAAATGTTCATTAATAAGCAGTATTATAAATCATTGCCCATAGGGTCTGTCTGCAGTAAACCTTAGACAAAACAATGCAAATGGAAACTCAGATGTAAAACCACAAATTTTGCAAGTAAAACTCCATGAAATTGATCAAAGTGATACTGGATTATTCATTTTTCTAAGCTCGAGAATGGCATCATATTGACTTTTTTGGTTTAATTCCTTTTCCCTTGCAGATACATACTGGAAGCACTTATGAATGAAATAATATGCTTCAAAAACAATGGGGGGTGCATGGGTGTGGAAGGAACATGACTGGCCATGAGCTGATGACTGATAGGTGATGGGGACATAGTGTTCACCATATTACTGTCTTTCCTTGCATATGTTTGATATTTTCCACAATAAAAAAGTTTAAAGCAAAATAAATTTAAAAAGTACTCAAAAACTATTCAAATCATATATATTGACATATGAGATTCTGGCAAACACATCCAGTTAACTAGTGACGAGAAAAATCTGACAAGATGTTTTAAAAGAATGATTGAAAGAGGTTCTTGAGGGACATCTGATGAGCTCAGTCAGCGGTGTGACTCTTAATCTCAGAGTCATGAGTTCAAGCCCCACATCAGGCATGGAGCCTACTTAAAAAAGAATGAATGAATGAATAAAAGCAAGTAATGCAAGAAAGAAACTAAAAAGGTGTTTGAAAAATGGGAAGGGCCTCAAATATATATATATATATATATATATACACACACACACACACATATATACATCACACACACACATATATAATATCTAATACACACACATATAATATCTAATATACACACACACATATATATAAGTTTGAGATTGGTATGAAAAATTAAATGTGTGCATGTGTAGGTACAAGGGGTATCTGTATTTTCTGCTCAAATCTGCTTTGAACCTAAAGCTGCTCTAAAAACTAAAGTTGGTTAATCAAAAAAAAAAAAAAGAAGAAGAAAGAAACGTGAAGGACAGTTTATTGCACTGTTACACAACTTTATCAGAAAAAATCATGTCCCCAAAATAATTTAATTCATTTACTTTGTTTTTTCTATGGAAAATCAGCTTTCAAATCAATTCAACAAAGAAATTTTGGTTCCCGTTTTGAGCATGGTCATATAATAACAAAGGCAAACCTTTTCTACTACTTTCCCTAACTGGTTCTCACTGATCAAGGTGGTAATTTGTCAAGATTTCAAGATTTTTTATAAGTAAAAAGCACTTCTATTTATTGTGTACTTCACAATTTCAACACTTAAACATTATATATCCAATAAATACATCATGTTAATAGCTAAGATTCAGTGGTTAGCATTTTCTACTTTCTCCCCCAACAAAGACATGATACAAATTTGGGTGCTCCTGTGGTCAGATTATTACTTTCCACAAAAGGAGTTCAGCGTATTTGTTAATTCTTATCGTGACTAAACTTAAGTTTCCGGTGGCTATATAATCTAGTTAAATACATTATGTGGTTTCAACTGGGATAATCCAATTTCTATCCAAGAAGGCTGTATCATGTTCTTAATAATATTTAAACAAGGAAGTTACAGTTTAATTAGCAAATGAAATGATCTGTCAGTATAATAGTCTCATTATAATAAAACAGCGAAGAATATAACATTTCATTATAACAAATAAGATATTTAAATTTGTTTCATAATACACCAAGTGCACATCCTCCACTAAAATAAAAATTCTGGTTAAAAAAAAAACATGAAAGAAAGGGTTATGGATGGGGTAAACTTGTAGGAAATAGGCCATTCACTTGTTTTTCCTCCTACAGACCAATTTAAAGGAACACAAAGCTAGAAAGGCCCTTTGGGACTAACTCAGTGATTTTTCAAACAATATGTTTCAGAGCCCTGAGCAGGCTTTATCCTGCCGGAGGAGCCCAATATTGTGTTAAGATTTTGCTTTTATAGAACAATCCACAAATAAGTTTTAAATCTGAAAAACCACAGAGTCTATACTCTTCCCACTTTCCAAAAGAGGGCCCTAAAGCTGAGAGAGGTTAAGCAGGACCAAGATGATGATAATGTTCACGGCAAAGCCAGGTATAGATCAACTGATGTCTTCAAACTAGACCTCACCACTTCACCTGAAAGGTTCAGAGGGACAAGGGAAAAAAAGCAAGTTTCAAGATTACCTTTCTTTAACTCCGTCATTCTCCACACGGGCCATACCAGTTATCCACCAACACTTTGCACTTTGAGTCCGGAGCTGTCTTCACTGCTATTTCCCAAAGACCATTAGGTTTGTGCCTCTCTTCTCCAAGTTATTTCCCTGCTTGTTTAAGACGTTCCCTGTGATATTACCTCACACAAACAATGTCTCTTTAACAGGCAGTTCTAATACTTGAACTTGTCTGTACAAGAGAGCCTGTATTTTACCACAGGGCCAATTTTTAAAGTACACAGAAATAACCTTTCTTCACAGAGATGTTACACAGACCCACAGTCTCGAAATGGATTGAAACAGAATGACGGCCAAGTACATAAGTGAGGTACAAAGTCAAAAAAAAGGGATGGGAAGCCTGAGTATCCCCAAACCAGAACTCTACCCCGCCACCCCCCCCAGACCTGTGATGCCCAGATTCGGGGTTACACTTCTGGTCCGGGATCCAGTCCCAGGGCCTCTGAATAGCATTTACACTCTGGTCTTCTTTAGGAATGTGCTTGATCTATACACCTATTTCCAGTACTTTACAAGCTGCTCAAATAATCCTTGCAGAAAGATACACACTGGCCTATTTGAGGCTCCACAGGATAAAAAATAAAATCATAAAATACCAGACCAGGAATGTTTCTCAGAAATTATTTAGTCCAACCCCCTCATTTCTTTCACAAGAATACTGAAACACATGATTGAAGTAATCTTCCCACATCACAGAGCTCCTGGTAGAAGTTGGATTTTATTTTCATTACTACTTTCCATTCTTCTACAAAGTACTAAATATGATCACTACTCATGTAATTGACAGCTGTCATCACATGTTTTGGCGTCATTTAGATGTAAACTTGTGCAACACACAAGGCTCATTAAAAAACAACGAGCGGAACTATAAACAGGTCACCTTAACATGACTTAAGGGAAAAAAATACACCCAAGATCACAACATGTCCCACCAAGTTCAAAATGTCTCATAGTGCAATCCTGAGAATCAGTTTGCAGCATTTAACCACTGTTCCAAAATAAAATTCTGACAGCATTTCTTGCTGGTTATTTAGACATAAATGGTCTGGTGTTCAAAGGCTAGTAAGCCTTATTGACTGCAACCTTGCCCTAACCACCACGGACTGTCTCCACTGTATTTTTAGCCATTTCTAGGTAAAAGCTACTTAATAAGCCAAAAATAATCCAACTCTAGGTGCTAATTTGCCAAGCTTAGTAAAATGTCAGATAACAATGCTTAACTCTGTGTAGATTCCAGATTCAGTAATCCAAACCAGATATGCATTTACACATAGGTATACTTATATATCGTGCATCTAAAAGAAGCTGTGTCCCCCAAAATAGTTATTCTCTGGTAAATCTAACAAGAGTGATTAAAATGGGGGAATTACTGGAACTGATAAATATAACTTTATTTTTACTGTGCCTCAGTAACACAAACACATAGGAGGCTCACTTGGAAAATCATTTGATGGTAATCAGTTATAAAACATTTCTCTGTTTTCACTGAAAGTGGTTCTTCTCCCTGTTGCATTTTTTCCCCCAAAGTCTTCTATGAATCCTAAATACACAAACTTCTCCACACTCTAATCAAGAGGAGAGCTGTTAACCTTCACATTTTATGGTCACTCTTTGAAAATGGAAAATTAAGTGTTTCAGTTTAGTTTTAATTAAAAAGGTATTACTCCCACCACAACCACCGTCAAGTGGAGATGAGAAATTTGTCAGAGGCTCCCTAATAACTGGCAGATAAGAATCATACTGTGAGGAAATGTAGAGAAGACTATTGCATTACAAAACCCTGAGTCATCACCCAGTTCACTCAGCAGATTTGAGTAAACATTGGATAAGTGACTTCCGTCTTGTGTGTTTATCCATCTATACCCACATGCGTGAACATACAATGTTACCAAATTTTGTGTACAGTTAACCAAACAAGATACAGCACAACTTTCTTAAAAAATCCTCTTGACACAGTGAAGATGCCCATCTTGCTGCTTATTTGGACATAAATGGTTTGGTGGTATCTAAATAAATAAATAAAGTCTCTAACCTTTCTCCCCAGACTGAATTTTTACTAGCTTTCCCCCCTACTTTCAGTGGCACTATCGTCTGCCGGGTGCTTGTGCAAAAAAATAGTAATAGTAATGAAAGAATAACATAACAACTGAAACTGATTTAGATCAGCTATATTCATCTGAGCGTCTCAAAAATAAACACAAGCCAGGTACTCATAATGCCCTGGACAATCTGACAGCTCTCTTCTCTGTTTTCCTTAGGGTCACCCATTTCCAAAGGAAATGTCACAACTGGAGAAACACACACTTTCCCGAGGTTCTAAGACTCAACATTCTCAACATTAAAGTCTAGTATACAGCCCAAGAATGCGCTAGGGGCTGATAAACCAATCTTTTCAATCAAACCCACAAAGACTGAGCAGGCCCCAAAAAGCAGAACTTACGAGTTCCCTACGGCCTCCTTCCCATTCAGAAAGTTACTAGACATGAATTGAAGGATACGAAGAGGCGGAGACCATAGAGGAAGAGGAGGAGGAAGCACCAGGAAAAGTCAAGAGTTGTTCCCCCATAGATGAATCCTCTCTGCTCTCCTCCCCCATGAGCAAAGGTCCAAAAAGGACCCTTGGGGGACCGCTCACCTTTTTCCCTAGTGGCCCGGTGCCCTCTGGCTCCCCAAGGCCCCGCAGGTCGGAAGACAACAACCCGAACCCTTGGGGAGAAGCAGCTGGGGAGGACGTAGAGGGCTGGCGAGGACCAAGGAGGTCCCGCAGGAAAGTGGCAGGGAGGGCACTTGAGTGCTTCCCAGGCACTTGTCTCGATTCTCAGACAACTGCTCCGGGACCACCGGCTGGAGTCGGGGCAGAGTTGTCCAGAGGTCCGGTGAGGACAAAGAGCCGCCTTCCCCCCCCCCCCGGACGCCCTCCCACTGAGCCTTTGATTCCCCACCCACCCTGCAGGCCCGAACACACTTACGTGGAGAGTTTCCTGGTCCAGAAGAGGCCCCCGGGCCACAGCTCTTGGAGCTGCACGGCCCGGCCCAGGTTGCTTTTGATCTGGGCCAGCTGCAAGTCGGACTCGGCGTCCAGCCGCTCGGCATAGGGCAGCAGCTTGTTGTAGACGATCTCCTTCTGAGGGACGAAGCCCCGCGGGTCCGGGCTGGGACGCCCGCCGGGCTCCGGGGGATCCCTGCCGTCCGCCCGCTCGGCCGGCTCCATGAGCCTAGGGACACCCCCCCCACCCCCTCCCACCCTAACCCTCCCCGGCCCCCACCCCTCTCCGGGCTCCGCCTCCTCCGCGTCGTCGTCGCCCCACGGCCGCCGGCGGCCCGTCGCCCTCGGCCCGACCGCTGGGCCCCCTCCCCTGGCCGGCGCGCTACTGGCCCCCGCGCGATCCGGGTTCGTTGGCGGCGGCAGCGGCCGCTCCGCCCGCCCCGCACCGGCTCGGCTGGTGACGCTGCAGCAGCCGGGCCCGCAGGTTCCGGACGGGCCTCAAGTCACTTCCGGGGCGGGGCGGGGCGGGGCGGAGCGACGGCGTCGGAGGAGGTGGTGGCGGCGGCGGTGGCGGCGGCGGGAGCCCAGCGGGCCGCGCCTCCCTCGCCGTGGGGACGGCTCGGAGCCCCCACCCCCGGGCCTCACCGGCCGAGCGCGAGGCTGCCCCACCGGAAACACGAGGCTGAATTCCAAGCTATTGTCCTTCCTCGCTTGGGGTCGCGCGCTCTCTGCGGCTGCCTGCGGGAGCCCATACTCGCCGTGCCTTCCGACAAAGCAGTGGGCCTAGTCCCCCACCCCCAGTGTGTGGAAAAACCTAGGTACTCTGTATCCATCTCACTTGTTACTTACCGATTTGTTTGCTCAGTCTCCTTTAAGCCCTCCTCTTTGTGTTATTCTTCCGGGCCGCCCTCATTCCGAAAAAGTGAATATTCATCCAACAAATATTAATTGAACTGTTTTGTGTGTCAGACGCTCCTTTTAGGCCCTTGAGAAGAGCACGTGGTTTCTGCCCTCCAGGGTTTCAGAGGCCAACTGGAGCTTTAGTCTAGGGAATAAGCAATTACAAGACAATACTCTTAATTGGTGGATAAGTACAGAATGCCTTGGGAACACCTAAAGAGGAGTTAGTTCAAACTGGACGGGTGTCAAGTAGTTTCCTAGAAGTGATAGGTAAGGTTGAGGTTAAAGGCGTTGAGTGCAGAGTTGGTTAGGAAAAGGAGGAGAAGGTATATTTTAGCTGAGGAGACAGCTTAGAGGCTGCAAGCGTGCACTCTAGGAATTCAAAGAAGTGCAGAATGGCTGCAGATTGCTTGCAAGAGGAGCACAGGACTGAAACCTTGAAAGAAATAACAGGGAGTTTTCAGAACTTTAAACCTAAAAGCAACAGAAAACTCAAACATTTTAGACATGGGGATGGCGTGATATAATTTATATTTTCAAAGAATCACTCTGACTTTATGTAGAGAATAGATTAAAGCAGACTCGAATTGGAAACTGGAGGACCCCTTAAGAAGCTGTGACATACTGATAGCATGGATGTCAGTTGAAATGGTTTAAGAACTGTTGCAGTGAGAAGAATGGTCTGGGCTTGGTAGCTGATTAAGTATGAAGAGTGCAACAATGAGAAGAGACAGGATGATTTCAGATTTCTGGTTTGAGAAGATGGATAGATAATAAAGTCCTTCACCAAGATAGCAGGAACAGATTTGGAGGCAAAATGCCTAAAGGATGGAAAAGTACTTTGATGTATGGATCAGGAGGATGATCTAACCTGAGATATGTATTAGCATTATAGGTAAGATTGGAGGGAATGAGATATAGACTATTGTTAAAAGATAAAGAGGCTTATTAAAACTTTTAGGAGTTCATTGAGTAAAAATCTATATGAATTGGGCAGGGCCAAACCAGAATTGGTTAGGAGCCCTGACAGGAGCCAGGGGAAAGACAGGTAGAGAAGGGGTAGAGACAAAGTTTATTTGATTGGCAGTAGCTTAAAATCCAATTGGCAGTTTGTGATTGGTTGTCCTGAGTGTTTAGATTTCATAACCTTGAGGCATTTGCACAGATTTTGGGCAGAGACATTAGAGCCACTTCAGTCTAATGGCCTTTATGTAATTAGTTTAACAGTATAAACAGTATGGGGCCCTTGATCAAACTCTCAGGAGTACCATATTTAAGGATGGATAGAGAAAGAGGAGAGAGACAACAAAGAAAACTCATGAGAAGTGGTCAGAGAAGTTGGAGTTCTAGAAAGGTGGGCGTTCCTAAAGACGGAGTGTTTCAGATGGAGGAAATAATCAAGGTATCAAAAGTGGTTGACCTGTCAAATGAAATGAGACCTGAGGAGAGTTTATTGGAGTTACTGATACGACAGGTAACAGTTTCAGGGGAGCTACAATGGAAGCCAGATTACAATGACAATGGGAAAATAGGAAGTAAATAACTAGAGGCAGTAAAAGTGGACCACCTTTTTAAAAAAGTTTGGGTGGGAAGAAAAAGAGAGATAAGGAGGTAGCTGGAATAAAAAGGAATTTTTGAAGATGGGATATGCTTTAAATGTTAATGAGAAGAGCCAATGGAGAAAGGTTGAAGATATGTGGGTGAGGATGACAGAGAGTGGGAGAGAATGTGGAGTCATTGGCCTGTAGCAATAAACCAGACTGTGCTTCCATTGTCAGAGGAGAAAGGCAGGGGAGGATAGGTGCAAATGCAAAAAGGTTTGCAGATTTGGTGACTAGAGGTTGGAGGAGTTCTTTCTGATAGTTTCTTTTTTCTTTTTTCTTTTTCTGTAAAATAAGAGAATGAGAATGATGGGAGGAAGTGGGGCAAAGGAGATTGGAGAAGGTTTAGAGTAGTCTCAAAATTCAGAAAACCCATTAGAGAAACAGTAAAATTACTTGTCAGTTAAGTCTGGAAGCATGAATTTACTGTCATCTCTGTGAACAATTTAGTGATTTTCCCCAATAATATTTAGCAGCTCAGGATTATATGCCATGCAGTCTGGTATGATGCAATGACAAAGGAATAAGAATGTATGTTGGTGGTAGTGATGGTAGTGGTGTTAGCTACTACCGTTGAACCCTTCTCTCAGCCAGTGCTTTACCTACAATATCTCATTGAATTTTCTTTTCTAAATAGAGATCATTGGGTTGAGAACATTTAAAAGAGAGTGGTTAATGTCAAAATTGGTTGAAGTCTAACTGAAGAGAGAAGAGGGGCTGATAGAGAGGTCAAGGGACTCAGATCCTGATGAGGTACAAGAGCAATGTGAAAGGATTGGCCTGAGCAAGGGATCTGGAAGAACAGGAATATTTGGATTTAAGATTTCAAAGAGGCCGTTCCGATGATGTCAGTTTCCCTGGAAATGGATGTCGGAACTGGGAAGGTCAAAAGAATTATTGGAACAAAAAAGATGACGTCTCTTTCTGTTATTCTATGTGAGGCTTAATGGAAAACACTAGTGAAACCTCTTCAGGTGAGAAAGTTGGGAGACCTTAAGTTGCTTTGGGGGACCAAGTCTACTCATCATTGGAGATAGTAACCCAAAGCCTGGGGTTAATTTTCTCTTCTCAAGACTAATGCCCTGAGCATTTTTTTTTTTTTTTTTTTTAATCTTTTAGAGCTCGGGATACTCCACCAAAAGATAACAGCACATTATGCTTTCAGTCAGACCCTGAGGGACACTTTGGCTTCTTATCAGACCCCTCCAGGAGGCTGACTGAAATCGCTGTTCCTGGAAAGTGCAATAGCCCTTCATGGAAAATATTCTGAAGACTGAGGTTTCTCCTCAGGCTAGAGGAACTGCTGGGGATAATTACCAATCAAATATTTATGCCTTTGGTTCACTACTTGATAATCCACTTAGTAGTGAAAAAAAATGACAGGTTGTTAGTTTCTGCCTTTAGAAGTATTTGAATTATATTAGAATGATTCATTCTAATAGAATCAAATGTCCGAACTCCTGCTGTGTTGCAGTTACTATTCAACAAGAATATTGGACCTGAGAAACGAGAGGTTTTTTCCCCTAGTTCCTATATGATTTTTTTAAGTAGGTGCCGTACCTAACATGGGGTCCGAGCTCACAACCCCGAGATCAGGAATCACATGATCTACCGACCAAGCCAGCCAGGCACCCTGTAGTTCCTATATGATTTTAAAAAGATTTTATTAATTTATTTGAGAGAGAGAGCGTGCCCTTTTTAGCAGGGGAGGGGCAGAGGGAGAGGAAAGAATTTCAGCAAATTGTCAATCTCATGACCCTGAGATCATGACTGAGTTGAAACCAAGAGTCAGATGCTCAACCAACTGAGCCACCCAGGCGCCCCTCCTATATGATTTTTAAGTTTTGGAGTTTTCATCCAAAAGCCCTTCTCATGCATCATGGCATCCACTTCACTTCATTAGAGTATATTTGGAATTCATTTTTTTACTAAAGAGGAAATCACAGCTAAAGCTTGAATTTTTCTACAATTACTGCTTTACAGTCTTTCTCTTTGTTAGGCATTTTGCCATTTTACTACGATGTAACTAGGTGTAGACTTCTTTTTATTTATCTTGTAGGGGATTTTTGTTTCTTAAATGAAAAGATTCATATCATTCATCAGTCATGTAAAATTTTTGCCTATTATCTGTTCACAATTTTTCTGTTCCTCTTCTCTCTTTGTACAATTCCCACTAGACATATGTTACACCTTCTCATTCTAATCTCTGTATTTGTTACTTTCATTTTGCAAATCTTCATTTCTTTACCTCATCTGGATAACTTTATCAGACCTATTTCTAATTCATAGAATTCTTTGTTATTGTGCATCCGATCTGTTTAATTTGTCCATTGAGCTTCTAATTCTAATGATTTTTTTAATTTTAGAAGTTCTATTTTGCTCCTTTCCAAATCTGCTATTCTATTTTCATTGACTTTTGTTCTTTATGGTTCCAATGACTTCTTTAATGATTTTAGACATGTTCATTTAATTATTTTACACAATATTTAATTTAATTTAATTTAATTTAATTTAATTTATTTATTAGAGAGAGCACGAGTGGCAGGAGGGGCAGAGGGAGAGGGATCCCGACACAGGGCTAAATACCAGGACCCCAGGATCGCAGAGCCAAAGGCAGATGCTTAACCTGCTGAGCCCCCCAGATGCCTCTAGACAATAACATTTAGACAATCCTTTCTGTTATTTTAGATTTTTAGGGGTGCTATATGTTTGTTGACTTTTGTTCATGGTGGATCATTTGCTTGTATTTTGTAATTTTTTATATTATGATACTATCTTCATTTGGTTTTTTGTCTCTCTGGAACTCCCATGTGACCCAGAGCATTTTGTTTGTTTGTTTGCTTGCACCTGATCCACAGAAACAGCACAGGCCCAGTACCAATCAATATTTATGTTCATTTTTCAGCTAGTATAAATTTGAATTTGTATCCTATGTAAGTTACAGGCCTGGGAATTCAGCCCTTAGAGAATTCTGGGTTTTTTTGCAATATTTTATTTCCAACTCCCTTTGGTCTGAGGCATCAGCTTCTTTCCCTGAGTAGGTGTTAAAACCCAAGTCACTAGCTGTTTCAAGCTCCAATAACACTGCCCCAAAATTGATGCAGAATTAACTCACACACTTATCACTCTGGCTCTCCTTTCCTCTTTGTTTTTGAGTCTGGAGATTTTTCCTTTTCTGTGTGTGAACTCATCTGTTGTTATCACTTGTTATATTTAATGCAGAATTTCTATACGTGGGTTTCTGCATTAGCTCAGGCTGCCATGCTACTGGAACTGGAGACCTTAAGGAATGAACTTCTAACTCTAAATTATTAGACATCATTTGGAGCGAAAGGGAGTAATTGTGGATGATTAAGAGCTTTTTTAGAATCCTCATATCACATAGGTGGTCATTGGTGATTCCTATCCATCAAGCTATATTTATTTAAGGATTAAAAAATTATTATATTATTACTTAGAAAATGCCTACTTGATATTTAAATGCAAAGAGTTTTTCAGCACAACCGAAGCTCTTTGTGTTTCTTCTTTTTGACAAGCTATGAATAATGTAGGAGGTCACAGCTTCCCTTTAATCAAATATAGTAAAGGGATGTACTTTTTAACATGGGTTGAAGAAATTAACAATAGAGGCAGTGGAGAGATAATAACTAATGCACAAAGAGGATATATACTCTTTCCACCTACCCCCCAGTTTTTATATTTATAAATAGAACAGGCCTTGCTCATAAGCAGAGAATGGAATTGTCTGCATGAATAGCTTGAATAGCCAGCAAGACACTCACACTATGATGCTTGAAATGCTGCCCTTTGCAATCTGTTTTTTTTGTACTAAGCAGAATGTCTTTTGAAATTTTTAGACTCATAAAAGGGGTAATATATCAAATCCCTAATTCTCCAGGGTGAATTATATATTCATTAATTCAATAAACATTATTGAGTGCCTCCTGAGTGCCAAGTTGGAGATCATAAGATGAATGACATTGTACTTGTCCTCAAGGAGTTCACTATCTAGTGTGTTGACAGTCAAGTAAACACATAAATTAAAATTGTAACCAAATGTCAGCTGGGATCTCCCTACCTCTTAAAATCTCTAGATGAAACTAATTGAAACTGCGTTCCATAGACTGAAAAATTCAGTGCCTCACCCAGTAGTTCTGCCAGTTTTGGAGGATGGGAGGTTATGTTTTTATAGTATCTCCCAGCTCTAAACTTTTGCTTCTGGTAAATTAGTTCTGTCAAGTGATCATCTTCCCCTGAGGCTTGTTGTTCCCATCCCAGTACTGCTTCAGTCCAAACACGGAATCTAGCTTTTTCTCTTATTTTCCACAATTTCTATACAACAGATCACTCATAGAAGGCTCTGTGTGTGTGTGTGCACGCGCGCACACATGCACGCAAGAGAGAGAGAAAGAGAATAAATGTAAGCAAATTCAAAGAGACAAAGGGATTTATATGCTAGAAATAACAAACAACTTAAAATGTAACATAAAAGTTTTTTCCTAAAAGGTGTATTTTTTATGTGATTGCTGATATTATGGAACTCACTGTCAAGTGGGCCAATCAGACATTAAACAACTCATTCTACAGGTATTTTAATTATAGTTTTGTTAAATGCTGTAATAGGATAAAGGGAACTCTGATTGTTAGAATAGGGGGACCTGGCCTAGACTAAGACGCCTAGAAAGATTTCTTTGAGGAAGTAGCAGTTGATGAATGAGGAGCTCGGGGAAAGGATGGTTAAGAATGATCTGGCTAGGAAAACAGTATGAGTGGAGGACTGAGGTAGGGGAAGAACTTAGCTTGTTTGAGAAGCTCAGAAAAGACCAATATGTACAGAGAGGGAGGGTAAGAGGGGCAGAGAAGGTAAGCAGTTAGGTCATGGAGTACCTTGTCGGTTGGGTTAAGAATTTTAGATTTTATCCTGAAAGCTATATATGAATATAGTGCTTTGAGCTGTACCCAGATACTTGGAGGAAGCTGAAGGGGTAACATGAGGGTGTGGAAGCCATGAAGTCAAGTGGATAGATAACTGCAGGCAGAGGCAGAAGCATGTGGAAAGTATGTGGAGTTTTCGTTGGGCCTAATTAGACCAGGGAGCAACGAGTACAGTGTGGTAGGAGCACAGAAAATGTGGATAAAGGCAAGAGAGGAGACAAGAAGGTAAACTGAAACCAGATTACAAATAGTCATGAATCTACGTATATTGATGATAATGATGGTAGTGGTGATAGCTCTAGAGAGTGGGCTGCTTTTCTGGACTCAGAACCTAAGTAATTCAGTTTTTAAGTTGTTGCCTTGTTTTGTTTTTTAAGTTCATCTTTTTATTTTGAGTAATTGTAGATTCTCATGTATTTGCAGGAAATAATACAGAGATATCCCTCGTACCTTTTACCCAGTTTCCCGAAATTGGTATCATCTTGCAGAATTGATATCATCCTTAGTACAATATCATAATCAGGATATTTACACTGATGAAGTCAAACAAGATATAAACACTTCCACACCACAAGTGTTCCTCCTGTTGCCCTTTATACTGTCATTCACTTCCCCGACCCCTTCCATGTCTCTAATCCCTGGAAATTACGAATCTGGTCTCTATTTCTACGATTTTGTGGTTTCAAGACTATTATATAAATGGAATCATACAGGATATAACCTGTTGGAATTTCCCCTTTTCTCTCAGATAATTCCCTAGGGAATTATCCAAGTTGTTGTGTGTGCCATAGTTCGTTTCTTTTTGTAACTGAATGGCATTCCGTAGTACTGATGTACTATAGTTTGTTTTTGGCCATTCTAAGTAAAGTTGCTGTGAATATTCATCTACAAATTTTTGTGTGAACATAAGTTCTAATTTCTCTGGGATAGAAATCTAAGAGTGCAATTGCTGGGTCATGCTGGGTTGCATTGTTTAGTTTTATAGATAAAGTAATGTCAAACTCTTTATGTGGTGATACCTCATTGTGGATTTAATTGGCATTTCCCTAATGGAGAGGGATGTTGACCTTATTTTCAAGTGCTTATTTGTTACCTCCATGGGTGGTAACTAGGTGAAAATGTCTGCTTCTGTTTTTTGCCTGGTTTTTAATTGGATTGCTAGGTCTTTTACTGTTGAGTTTGGCATGTTCTTTATATATTCCAAGTGCTATTCCTTTGTCAGATATGTGGTTTGCGAATATTTTCTCCTTGTTTGCAACTTATCTTTTCATCCTCTAATAGGGTCTTTGCAGAATAAGTTTTTAATTTTGATGAGGTCCAATTTATCAGTTTTTCCTTTTGTGGACCAAACTTTTGGTGTCAGATCCTAGAACCTTGCCTAGTCCTAGATTCAAAGATTTCTTTTTTTAAGTTTCATGTTTTACATTTAAGTCCATGATCCATTTTGAGTTGATTTTTGTATGAGTGTGACATTTATTTCAAGATTCATATATTTTTTAAGATTTTATTTATTTATTTGACAGAGAGCGAGAGAGAAAGAAAGAGCAGAAGCAGGGGGAGTGGCAGACGGAAGGAGAGGGAGAAGCAGGCTCCCCACTGAGCAGAGAGCCCAATGTGGGGCTCGGTCCCAGGACCCTGAGATCATGACCTGAACCAAAAGCAGATGCTTAACCGCCTGAGCCACCTAGATGCCCCCAAGATTCATATTTTTGCCTGTGAATGTCCAGTTAATTCAGTTTTAAATAACAACATTTGAAAACTACCAAAAGTCTAGTCGAGGTATCATTGTTTCAAATCCAGTCATTTCATTTCAGTCTTTACTCAAACATGCAGTGGAAAGACACCGTCTACTCTTATGATCCACCGTGAGCCAATACTTAAATGAAAAGACATAACTCTCAAGAACAAAGAGTAAGTTTTATGGTCAGTTCTTAAGTCCATAATTAGTCATACAAAGAATGCATTTGACTAACTATGCTAGAACATGGTCCTGCTAAGAATACAACTAATTTACTTTTTTCAGAACACTTCCAATAGTGGACATCTGTAATTGTTTTTGACTGCTCAGCATCTGAACCCAGTGGCTAGATTTGGGAAATCCTCCCATCTAAGTCTTGGTGAGAAGTAGGCTCCTACCTCTAACTTCAGAAGTCTAAGGAGTGAGATTCACCCTCTACCCACTCCCCTGACAGCCTTGTGATCCAGATTTTGCCACCATGTACTTTATTTTTTTTTAAGATTTTATTTATTTGACAGAGAGAGAAACAACCAGCGAGAGAGGGAACACAAGCAGGGGGAGTGGGAGAGGAAGAAGCAGGCTTCCCAGCAGAGCAAGGAGCTCTATGCAGGGCTCCATCCCAGGACCCTGGGATCATGCCCTGAGCTGAAGGCAGATGCTTAACAACTGAGCCACCCAGGCGCCCCATCCACCGTGTACTTTAAATCTTGACCAAGTGATGCCAAAATGAAGGGATGATATTGGATCTTTGACAGATAAGCAGTCTGGCATCCGTGGCTGTGTTGTCAGGAGCAGCAGCTGCCTCCAGTGACCACTATGTCAAAGACAAGAGATGGCGTATGTTGTTGGCGGCAGCAGCATTTGAACCAGATTGTTTCTGTTACCCTCACTCCCTTGGTTCCAGCCTGTTATCTAAGAATCTTTCTTAGCATTTCTTATCAATTCTGTGAGTTACCTGATACTTGCCAATAAATTTATCTTCAATTTAAGTTAGCCAGAATTGGTTACTGATATTAAAGATGACTGACATCAAGAACCCTTACTGATACTGTTAGCAAATTAGTCTAAAGCTGTGGTTTAAAGAGCTCCCACCCTCAGAGTTCCTGATTTAGTAGATCTGGAGTGGGGCCTGTGAACAAATTCGTGGCTGCGGCTGCTGCTGCTGGGCAAGTGACCACACTTGATCTTCATCAAGTTGGTGCCATTTTATAGTTTTCTCTCAAAAAAACTGCTGATTCATGTTCCATTGTTTGGCTATACCACAATTTGCTTATACATTCATCTGTGGATGGACATTTTGGTTATTTACAATTTTTGGCTATTACAAATAAAACTGCTATGAATACTAATGTATAGGTCTTTGTGTGGATATTATTTCCTTCTCTCATGGGCAAATATGTGGGAGAAGACAGCTTGGATCATATGGTAGATATATGTATAACTTTTAAGAAACTACAAGGTATTTTCCAATGTGATTCTGCCATTTTACATTTTTACCAGCAGTGTACGAGACTTTTTTTTTTTGAGAGAGAGCAAGCATGAGTTGGGGGGGTCAGAGGGAGAAGGAGAAGCAGGCTCCCCACTGAGCAGAGTCCAATGTGAGTAGGGCTTGTGGGGCTCCACCCCAGGACCCCAGGATCATGACCTGAGCCGAAGGCAGACGCTTAACCAGTTGAGCCACCCAGGTGCCCCAGTGTACAAGACTTCTAGTTGTTCCACATCGTTGCCTCCTTGGTATGGTCAGTCTTTTTAACTTCAGCCTTTCTAGTGGGTGTGTAATAGTATCTCATTATGCTTCCAATTTGCATTTTCCTAATGACTAATAATGGTGGGCATCTTTTTTGAGTACTAATTTATCATTCATATATTTTTCTTGGTGAATTGCTATTAACATCTTTTGTCCAATTTTGGGGGGCCTTATTTGTTTTCTTACTGAGTTTCAAGAATTCTTTATATATTCTGGGGATAAATGCTCTACCACATATGTAACTTGCAGGTATTTTCTGCAGTCTGTGGCCTCTTTTTTTCTCTCTTAATAGGCAGAAAGTCATTTTAACCAAAATTATCAAGAGCCTCATGAGTTTTCCTACTGACTTCCCTTAATTGCTTGATATTCAAGTTTTTCTTTTTTGAAACATTCCTTTTGTATTTTCTTTGCTCCTCTTGTTAACTTGGTATGACTGCAATAATCTCACTTGCCAACAGCCTTATGTGTGATTGGAAGAATCCTTTAACATCACTTTCATCAACTTCATGAAATCTTGCACTTTTGGCAAAATAGGCAGTTGAATACTTTCAATTCATTTGATTTGCACTTGATTTGTATTTGGGGATATTACCACAAAGTTCAAACCAATGAAGATATCAACTGAGGGGCAACTGAATGAGATAGGGTAGGGAAAATAAGTACTGATGTTTCATATGGAAAAGTATTTGAGTTGGAACTCATTTTATAAATGATTAGTTCAGGGGCGCCTGGGTGGCACAGTTGTTAAGCATTTGCCTTCGGCTCAGGGCGTGATCCCGGCGTTATGGGATCGAGCCCCACATTAGGCTCCTCCGCTATGAGCCTGCTTCTTCCTCTCCCACTCCCCCTGCTTGTGTTCCCTCTCTCGCTGGCTGTCTCTGTCAAATAAATAAAATCTTAATAAATAAATAAATAAATAAATAAATAAATAAATAAATAAATAAAAAATAAATGATTAGTTCATTAGAGAACATTAATATGACTTTTGCTTCCATATGGGATGCTAGATTTGTGTAATAAGTACTAAAAAAACAAAGCCTACAAGAAAAGACCCCTCTCTTTCAATATTTCCTCTTATATCTTGATTCCCCCCTCACTCATTCTGCTGTAGGTACTCTGACCTTCTTTGTTTCTTGATCAAGCCCAGTTTTTCCTCAATGCAACAGCACCTACTTTTTCTTCTAACCAAATAAGTGGGCCAAGAATTTAGATTCACTCTAAGTGCAATATAAATCAATAGACAAGTTTTTAATCGAGAAAATGACATCATTTGATTCGAACTTTCAAAGGATTTCTCTGAATGGAGAATGGATTATACAGGGATAAGAATGGAAGTAGAGAGACTAATTAGGAAGCTATTTCAGTAGTCCAGTGAGAGATGATGATGATTTGTATCAAGGTGAAATAGTAAAAAGTGTCAGATTTGAGATATTTTGAAGGTAAAACTAACAAAATTTGGTGATAGAATGTGGTATGAAAGAAAGGGAAGAATCACAGATAACTCCCAGATTCCTGCCTTTGGTAATAGCATGTATGGTAGACCCATCATTGAGATGGGAAAATAGAGGGTGGGACCAGGTTTGTGAAAAAGCAATCATGAGTTCCATACTGGCCATACTAGGTTTACCTGCACAATCCTAAGTGAAGATTCAAGAGGGCTTTTGGGTGTCAGTTTTTAGAGTTAGTGGTAAGAATTAGGCTGGAGATATAAATTTGGAAGCTGTCAGCATATAGATGATATTTTAATGTTAAGGGACCAAAGAAGACCATCTGAAAAACAGTACAGACAGAGAAGAGAGTAAAACCTTGAGGCTCCAAGTGGGACAAAGCAGGAGAAACCAATAGAGCAGTATAAGAAAAGGAAAACCAGGACCAAGGGGTGAAGACCAGCTCTGTGTTTGGTTATTCACTAGGAGGTTCAGTGGAATCAGCATATAGTTGTACTCATGGCTAAGATTATCACAGTGCTACAGTAAATACATGGTGCCAGATCATGAGAGAAAAAGACACAAGGTGGAGTCTGGAAGAATCCATGAGCAGGCTTCATGCCCTCTTTCTCCAGTGAGGGGTCATATAGAGCACATTCTTCCCCTATCAGTGAAAATGCAATAATATGTGTATGATGTTTCTGTGCAAGGAAGCCCATTAGAGACAAAGTGCCCAAGATTTTTATCTGGGTCTGATCTATATGATCAGACCCTCTGTCTGGGCAGAGTGAGCCATCATTATCAGTTAGGGGAAAAGAGAACATACAGAAAATCAAGTTTTCAAATGCTAGCCGAGGGCCAACCTTGCAAGCCCCTTCAAAGGATAGCAATCCCAGGCCTGCCACGTTAACTCTTTCCTGCACAGAATAGCATCACAGAAGCTAAAGGGGTAGAATGTTTCCAGGGAGAGAGATGCAGCTGAAGAATCAAGAAAAATAAGGACCAAAGTGGCCAGTGGATTTGACAGTATAGAAGTAAGCATTGACCCTGATACACAATGTCCGAGGCATGGTGGGACAAAGAAGCTAGATCTGAGAGGATTCAAGAGTGACCTGGTGAGGGAGTAGAGACAGCATGTAGAGATAGAATATTTCAAGAGGTTTTCTGTGAGGGGAAGCAAAAGAAGGAAAGGTAGCTTAAAGATAGAAATCAAGAAGAGGCTTTTTACAGATGACAGATATTGGCACATGTTTATTTTGGGATCAGCATTATTCATTAGAAAGGGAGGGATGATGGAGAGTGAGGGATTGGATCCACACCAGGAGTGAAATGATAGGAGGAGAGATACTCCCTACATTGAAACAGGAGGGAAGAAGGAGAAGACACACATATTTGGGAATCCAAAAATGAGCAACTTTTTTTTTTTTTTTTTGCAGGTACACATGCTTGGGCTTTATTTAATATCATTCTGTGACCGAGGACCAGCTTGGAATCCACAGTTGGGAAGAGTCGTGTGGCCCATGGCTCACCAGGAACTCCGTTCTCACAGTCTACCCTGTGCTGACATAAGTCAGGGGGCCCCCACGAAAAAGGTGTGGAACTCAGTTCACTCACAGGTTTTTTTTTTTTTTAAGATTTTATTTATTTATTAGAGAGAGAGAGAGAGAGAACACACCAGTGGAGGGGAGAGGCAGAGGGAAAGGGAGAAGTAGGCTCCCTGCTGAGCAGAGACCCTGAGGCGGGGCTGCATTCCAGGGATCTGGGATCATGACCTGAGCCGAACCGAGATGCTTAACTGACTGAGCCACCCAGGCGCCCCTCACTCACAGGTTTTTAGAGCCTTATAAAATGAACTCCCAAAGCAGCTGCTTCTCCTAGAAACTCGGACACTGGTGGGTGAGCCAGGATGGGCTCTAAGCTTGTTTCAGTCTAAGCTTCTTCCAAACCCTCCTCAGGGCCATTTTTCCCATGAAGAAGGTGATGGGAAAATTACACTTGTACCAGTCTCTTATAATACATGTGCTTCTGAAAATTTTTACTTAAATGTTCCTTAAAAAGTCAGCCGTTCTGCATCTAATTTTGCTTTTTGACCTGATCCGGCTCTCAGTCCCAGGCCTTTAACTTTTAGTTATGAGTGAATAAATTCTTCCTTTTCCTTATGAAATGTCAAATTCTGGTTTGCCCAGACTGTTGGTTCCATTCTTGTGTTTCTTGTCTTAATTATCTTAGCTTCTGTTTCAAGGGTGATTCATTTTCAGGGATGAAAAAACGAACAGGTTGAAGGTTTGAATTTTTATCTGGGGTCCTATTCAATCATGGCAAGATTTTCTTGGAGGGCAGAATCCTGAGACCTGGCTCAGTGCCACATCCCTGAGTTCCATGCCATGCTCCAGGGCAAGCTGATGGCCAGGCCAGCGAAGGCATGGCAAAATGGAGGGAAAGAACCCTCCTTGAGGGCTGCAAGGCTGCCATGGTCTGTGTCTCCCAAAAATGAGCAACTTCTGATGGCTTTTATTTCCTCGGAGAAGTATGAGGCAATGTCCTCAGTTGAGAGTAGAGAGTTGTGGAAAAGATGTGAAAGGTGTGAGGAAAAAGTAGAAAGGTGGGAATTTGTAGAGTAAGGAAGAAAATAATTTGGGGAAGAGAATGTATAAAATGGGAAGCTGGCAGGAGAGAGGTCATGCTAGAGGTTTAGGAAGACTGTGTAATTATTTAAAATGTTTTATTAATGAGAGGCAATAATTTGAATTAATCTCTTTTAAATTTATTTGAGAGAGAGAGAGAGAATGAGCAGGGGGTTGGGACGGGGTGGGGGTGGGGGTTGGGGAGAAGCAGACTCCCCACTGAGCAGGGAGCCCGATACAGGGCTCTATCCCAGGACCCCGGGATCATGACCTGAGCCAAAGGCAGACGCTTAACCAACTGAGCCACCCAGATGCCCAATCATTTGAATTTATATCATTGAAATGTTTCAACTTCTACTGAGATCTGCTTCAAAAGGAAACTATTGTATTGGATAGCAGTTAAAAATGGGAAGGAAATGATGGCACTTTTAACCAACAGTTCTTTATTAGATCAAAACTACTTTAATGTAACAATTTCATTTCTAAATTACCACCGAACAGTTGAAACTGAATGACCAACTAATCTCCTCAGCCTAAACACACATACAAAATATACCTCTAGCATGTAATTATAACTTCCCCCATCAAACAAAACAGAAAGAGTGGTTATGTTTAGCTGATTGTGTGAGATGGTCTGTCATATAGAGTTTCCGTTACTTTCTGATTATCAAGTCAGTGTATTACGTGGCAGATATGTATATATATCTACTACTATATATGTATATACACACATATATATATATACACATTTCAGTACTGAAATACTGAATTAAGATATGTATATATATAATATATACTACTAATATATATACATATATATGTGTATATATATATATATATATACACACACACATATACATTTCAGTACTGCTATGGCAAGAATATCTTTTCATTTTCACAGATATGTCTCATGAACACAAACATAAAATATATTCAAAAGAAACTTCAAGAATCTTTTCTGATGGACATATTTTTAGAGTCTGTACTGACTCTGATATTTGCTGAACCCCAGCTGCAGCACTTGTCTCAGAGAACTGCCCAGCTCCTCCCATTTATCCCATTATTACTTTCAGTTGTGAGATGAAAATGTTCCCTTTAAAATAAATTGGCTCCTCTAAATAAAGAAGTGTTCAAATAGCTACTTTAGTCTCTTATTTAATCTCAAGTTAAATAAGAGAAAAGATTTCAGCATCTAGAAAATTTATTCAAACTTGCAGTGACCTGGGTGTTTTTCTCAATACATAAATCACTGTTATCACATTTCTTAATTTTCTAATGCATGAAATAATTAAACTTAGAATATGCCTTTCCTAGACACATTTTCAGTGCTGCTATCAATTTAATTTTTACTCATGTGAATTTTATAATGTGTAACTTTTCATGTATTTCCAAAGTATTTTTATTTATTTTATTATTTTTTAAAATTTATTATGATATGTTAGTCACCATACAGTACATCATTGGTTTTTGATGTAGTGTTCCATGATTCATTGTTTGCATATAACACCCAGTGCTCCATGCAATATGTGCCCTCCTTAATACCCATCACCGGGCTAGCCCATCCCCCCACCCCCCTCCCCTCTAAAACCCTCAGCCAAAGTATTTTTATATTAGTTGGGGAGTGAATGTCACATGTACAAGAGGTAAAGGTGGAGGAAGGTGGATTGGGAGAGCGCGCAGACCTGGATGCTGACGCCTGAGAAAAAAGTGGCGAGGAAACAGGATTGGATGTTGAGAGCCTCAGACTTTGATGTAAAGCTAGCAAAGTCTCAGCCAACCCACTGGGGAGCTCCAGAGCAAAGATCACCTGTTAGAGAAGGCCTGCCTTAGGTAGACGTGGCTAGACCCTAGTACCACTGTGTCTGTCAGTCATTGGTGGGAGCTGCAAGGGAAGATGATGACCTCAGCTAGAATACTGCTGTGATGGGTCCTGAAAGTGCTGCGGCTGGAGGCTCTTAGCTGACTGCATTCTAACAGATGAAGGGAGATCTAAGCAACACATGCTCATGCCTCCTACATCAGTTGTGCCCCTTTTGCTAAGATTGGTCTTCGCAAACAGTTCAGTTCACAAGTTCAAATCATGGATTATTGCACAGTCTCCTAACTTTTCTCCTTTTGGCCAGTCCCTCATCTCTCCATAAAATACTCTTAGCAGATTAATCTCTGAAAAGATCATTTTTATTTTGTCACTCCTTTGCTCAAAAATATTCAGTGTCTCCCTGTTAGTCACGAAATAAAGCCCAGACTCTAACCTGGTGCTCAAGGCTAACACAGGACTGGCCCCAACCTAGCATTCTGTTTTTATTTAACTTTATATCCTTTCTGGTCAGCCCATGTGGGGCCTACTTGTGATCTCTCCAACATTCTATTTATATTTACATATTTCTTGTTGCTTACATAATACCTTCTATTCCATTTGACACACCATTCTTCCTTCTATCCACTTACAGAAAAGTCCAACCCATCTTTCAAGGTCCAGTTTGCATTCCCTCTCCAAAAGAAATCAGTATCTTACACTTCCTCAGAAATAGTTCAATATGTCTCCTACTTATTCATATTCTTCCTTATTTTATTACTCAAATTTTATTTTATTTTATTTTACATAGGCTCCATGCCCAATGTGGCACTTGAACTCATGACCCTGAGATTAAGAGTCACATTCTCTATTGACTGAGCCAGCCAGGAGCCCATTATTACTCAAGTTTTGATGTGAACATGTCTCTTTCCCAAGTATCCTGTCATATCCTTTGGGATAAGAGGAACACAGTGTTGGTTTTTATTCTGCAAGTACTGCATGACTGAATGAAGAGAGAGATGCATGAGAGAATAGGCGGTGTAAGAAGCCACTACAGAATTGCAAAAAATAAGGAGAGACAAAACTTTAGGGTAGGTGGTATAGGAAAATACACTGGGATGTGAAGAAAATTCCATGTGACTATTTTGTGGGAATGGATGACTTTCTTCACGTTCTTGTTTCTTAGTTACAGAACAGAGTAGAATTCTTTACCTAAGGTACAGAGGTGTTTAGGTTAATTATGAATGGGCTTTGGGGGAGTGTGCTGATCAAAATCTCTGAAATCTATGAAAAGTTGGTATATATGTATATGTGATTTTTCTGAGAATAAGATCTATAACTTATCTGATTTTCAAACTTATCTGAGTCTGTGATCATAAAGAGATTTAAAACCATTTGACCAGAGTTTGGGGCATTGGTAGAAGAGAGGTCGAGCAGGGTTGATTGTGATTTGGAAAGTAGGAGGTCATTGGTAATCTTAAAGAAAATAGTTTTTGAAAAATGAAGAAAGCAGAAGCCAGATCCCCAGGAATTAAGGAGTGAGTGGGTAGTGAGGAAGTGGAAGTAGCAAATATAGATTTTACTTCCAGAAATGTATCAGTGAACAAGAGGAAGATATATGATAATTTAAGGTATAGTAGGATCAGGAGAAGGTTTTTTTTTGTTTTTTTTTTTTTGGATGGGAGATACTTGAGCATATTTACAAGGAAGAGGTGAAAGGGGATAATAGAGGAAGTAGATGAGGCGGTGTCTGGGTAGTCTGGGTTTATGACGTAGTACCACCTCCAAGAGAATAGTGACATAAGACATAGAAGTTTATTTCTCACTAGTGCAAACTATTGTAGATTGCTATCCTCCATGCTGAGACCCATTAAGGCTGGTTGCTTCAGTCCTTGGGCTATATGCTCATAACCAGGGGGGAAGAGAAAGATGAAGGAGTGATGCAGAGGGCTCTTGCTGCCACCACTGTGAAGCGACACCTGTTACTTCCATTCATGTTTCACTAGGCAGAACTAATCCCCTGGTCATGCTTAATTGGGGGAGGGGGACAAAGGGGAGGGACAAGGAATATATAAAAAATATGAAAAGAGATTTGGGGGTGCCTGCGTGGCTCAATTGGTTAAGCATCTGCCTAAGGCTCAGGTCGTGATCCCAGAGTCCTGGGATAGAGTCATACATTGGGCTCCCTGCTCAGCGGGGGAGTCTGCTTCTCCCTCTGCCTCTCACCCTGCTCATGCTATCTCTCCCTCTCTGTCTGTCTGTCTCTCTCTTAAATAAATAAATAAGATCTTTTTTAAAAAGAAAGAAAAGAGATTTGGTGAGCATATAATTATCTTTGCTACATGAAAGGGTCAAGAAAAAAGCAAAGAGCATTTTAAGAAGTTGAAAGTGGCATAGTTTTTAAATGTTCCCCTCATATGTTCCTACAAAAACAGCAAGTTGATTATCAAATAGGGGTGCCTTGGTGGATTAATTGGCTAAGTGTCCAACTCTTGATTTTGGCTCAGGTTGTGATCTCAGGGTCATGGAATTGAGCCCTGCATGGGGTTCCCTACTGGGTGCAGAGCTTGCTTAGGATTCACTCTCTTCCTCTCCCTCTGCCTCTCCTCATTCCCCCTGCCACCGCTCTATCTCTCTCTCTTAAAAAAAAATAGCAAAATATAAAACCCACAAACAACATTAATAACAAGCTTAGGTAGTAAGGTATGAACTTCCAAATATATGCAGGTGGGCATACATCATGAGAGCAACAAGACTCATATGTGATAGGAGGTCAAGAAAGCCAAAACAAAACAAAACACCAGGTTACAAAAAGATGCCCCAAAAAGGAGTCACACTTGGTGTGTAAAGCTTAGAGAGTTCATCTAAGGGTAGCAGTCAAAATTGAGGAGAAGCTTTGTAGGCCCAATTTTTCAGGTAAACACAGGGAACTATGGGAAGATCAGATAGTGCTGGAATTGTCCTAGGCTGTACGGGATGGTGCTAGGATGGTCTAAGCTGTATGTGCTTTCACAACCAACCTGAGCTCCCTAGCAGGACCAAGCCCTACATGAGAGAGAAGCTGCTGGGACACGACAGAAAACAGGCCACGTTATAACTACCACAAATAGTATATTAATTATAAAAACTCCAAATCTGAAAATTCCTTCCCCTATTTTCCTTACCAATTATATTCAGTACTATTGTTTGATCTCACATATAAGAGGGCTTATAATGAGATTATATAGCACCATCAAGATACTTCAATAATAAAATACAGTCAACACAGAGACCCTTCAGATTTGACCACAAACTCTCTCCCATTATTACCAAATTCCCATTATCCCATTATCCCAAATTCCCATTATCAAATTCCCAAGGCAAGTAGAAATCTAAAGATTAAAACCCCTTAAAAATTTGTCGAGAGAAATTACTGACCAAACTCAGATTCTCTTGCCCTTGAGATTTAAACTTCAAAGAAACATAATGTCCAGAATTCATCCTGTCCAATTCATATTTCACTCAATTAGAAGAGGATTTCAAGGCTAAATAGGGTTTGAATTTTTTTGTAAACAGTTGTAGCTTGGACAAAAATTGTATTAGTTTAATACCAAGTCTCTCATTAAGTTTCTAGACAATCAAAAAAGTCAATAAGGGGGCGCCTGGGTGGCTCAGTTGGTTAAGCAGTTGCTTTCGGCTAAGGTCATGATCCCGGAGTCCAGGATCGAGCCCTGTGTCAGGCTCTCTGCTCAGAAGGGAGTCTGTTTCTCCCTCTGTCCTTCATCCCACTTGTGCGTGCTCTCTCTCTCTCAAATAAATAAATAAATAAATAAATAATCTTTTAAAAAAAATTAAGACACAAAATTATTGCAGCACTGTCCCCATACCCGTCAAATTTAGAAAAATCTATTCCCTAGTCTCTGGTGTTGTCATTTCAGGCAAAATTGTGTTCCCAAAGCCCATTAATTGGTGTTGTCAGATACCAGGTCAGTCCTTCTGGAGTCAGAGAAATTCTAAGTTTTAGCTTTACCAAGATACTTGGTCTGATACAAGACTCAGGAATCTATGTCCTGTGAACATAAACTTAATCAGGAGATGTTAAATTTGGCACTTGGAATTTTCCATTTCTAGGGGGATAATTTGCTATTCATTTTAATTCCTCTCTCAGAATGGAATTTGAGATATTGTTTTCTTGTGAAGCTTAGAAATTTGTAGAGTTTGAAACTTGTATCAGTAATGATAGGGTAAGTTATGCTGTAGTAACAAAGAGCTTCAAAATGTTAGTGGCTTAAGACAACAGCAGTTTATTTCTCACTCACACTGCACGGCCAGTATGGATTGGCAGGGAGTTCTGTTCACACTGTATTCACTTAATGAACTAGGAGGACACAATCTCCACAGGTTCTTCCATGATTCGCACAGCAGGGACAAGGGAATGTAACAAGTTACACCTTGCCTCTAAGAACTTCTGCCCAGAAGTAGCACACACCTCTTTTACTTACATCACTTCCATTCACATTCCATTGGTCAAAGCATGTTATGTAGCCTTCTAACTACAAATGGAACGATACTACTGCCTTTAGCTGCATTTAGAGTGAACTCTGCTCACCAGTCTTGGCCATCAGCTGCTATACTGCTTTCAGCTATAGAATCGCCTAAGCCAGTGTTTCCCAAACTTGTCTGATCAAAATAATCACCTGGGTGCTTATTATTATTTAACAACTGCATGCAAAAAAAAATACTGATTCCTATGTTCTTTCCTGCAGTAGTGATTTAATAGTTCTGAGATGAGGCCTAAGAATCTGTATTTTTTAAAAATAGCCTCTGTTAGACAAGGACACCTCCTTCCTAGCATAAGTGTGTGTGTGTGTGTGTGTGTGTGTGTGTGTGTGTGTGTGTGTGTTAATAGACTTTATTTTTTAGAGTGGTTTTAGATTCACAGAAAAATTGAGTGGAAAGTACAGAGAAGAGTTCCTGTATATCCTCTAACCCCACACATGCACAACCTGCCCCGCTATCAACATCCTGCCCCAGAGTGGTACTTTGTTATAACGGATGACTCTACATTGATGTATCATTATCACCAAAAGTCCATGGTTTACGATAGAGTTTACTCTTGGTGTTGTACATGTTATTGGCTTGGACAAATGTATAATGACATGTATCCACCAGTATAGTATTTAGAATTATGTCACTGCTCTAAAAATTCTCTGCTCTGCCTGTGCATCCCTCCTTCCCCAACTCCTCTCAACCATTTATCTTTTTACTGTCTCCATAATTTTGCCTCTTTCAGAATGTCATATAGCTGGAGTGGTACAATATGTAGCCTTTTTAAGATGGGCTTTTTTCACTTAGTATTATGCATTTAAGATTCTACTGTGTCCTCTGATAGTTTGATAGATCTTTAAAATTAATTTATACTTTTCTTTAGAGAGAGAGAGAGGGAAGGAGAGAAGGAGGGTGGGAGAAAGGGCAGAGGGAGAGGGAGAGAGAGAATCTTACAACCTCTAGGTCATGACCTGAGCTGAAATCAAGAGTCAGACGCTTACCCAGCTGAGCCACCCAGGTGCCCCAATAGCTTATTTCTTTTTAATGCCTAATAATATTCCACTGACTAGATGTGCCACAGTTTGTTTATCCATTTACCTACTGAAATATATCTTGCTTGCTTCTAAGTTTTGGTAAGAGTATGTTTAGTTTCATGAGAAACTACCAAATTGTCTTCCAATATGGCTGTACCATTTTGCATGCCCACCAGCAATGAGTGAGCATTCCTATTGCTCCATATCCTTGCCAGCATTTGTCCCAAACTGCAGCTGTTAAAAGCCCATACAACTGTCAAGGTTAAAACATTCTAAAGTCCACTCATACCTCTGAATTTATATAGCTCCTCTAAATTTCCAGTTTTGATTTTGATTTTTTAATGTTCCTCAACATCTGTCTGTTGGGAGGTCTTCAGACTTCAGGGTTATACTCCCTTTCCAAACTACAGGTTTTCCCAGGCCCTCTAGAAACAGAGCTGGCCTCTTGTATATTTTATGGCCAGTGAGAGAGTGATTGGTTCGAGCTGTGTGGGCTGGCTGGCTGCCAAGAGATCTAAAGGCTGGTTAGAGAATGCTAGTTTATTCTGGACAAACTTACCAATCAAGTGAATCATTCCACTTCCCCTAAGGTAAAGTGAGTACCTCATGGCAGAGAGGCCAAGAGTTACATTAATTGGGTTCCTTCTTCATGGGAAGAAACAAAAAGTATAGGAGAAGTTTTCTTTGTAACAGGTGGTCTCTGTCTTCTGGTGAAGTAGGAGACAACCTCATGTCATAAAAATATTTCAGGCAGGGCAAGCTTTGAGAACTTTAGGAATATAGAGGTGGTTTAAAGTAACTGTCGTGGGGAATAGAATAAGGACTCAAGGAGAGATTAATTATAAAAAAATTCCTGGGGTGCCTGGGTGGCTCAGTGGGTTAAAAGTCTGCCTTCAGCTTGGGTCATGATCCCTGAGTCTGGAATTGAGTCCCCTAAGGCCACATCGGGCTCCCTGCTCAGTGGGAAGTCTGCTTCTCCCTCTCCCACTCCTCCTCCCCACCTGTGCTTGTGCTCTCTCTCTCTCTCAAATAAATGAATAAAATCTTTAAAAAAAATTCTGGAGTGTCCGTGGTGGTCTAGAGTTAGGGTCCAACTAGGTCCAGGAAGTAATCAAGGTTTAAATCAATCCAGGAGCTGAGATGAAAAAAGTGAACAATGGAAGGGTACCAAGTACCCTTGGTACTAGTACCAAGCAGAGTGGGATAAAACCAAGATCACTGTGGTAACCAGGCTCCACAAAGGACAAGCAAAGCCAATTGGAATACTGATACTGCTGGCTAATGTTCATCACGGATTTAATGTGTGCCAGGTTTATATAGATTATCTCATTTAACCTTCAGAGGAAGCTTGTGAGAAATTTAGGGCATAGAGGGATTAAGTAATTTGTCTCTGGTCACTGAGCTAGTGAAAGGAGGGTCAGGATTTAAACCTAGGCAGACTGACTCTACAATCCGTGGCCTTAACCATAGCACTACTAGTTGAGAAATGGAATTTATATTACTCTGAGGACAAATACCAGATTCAGTAGAATGGGAGAAATGACGAGAGAAGAGGTGATGGCTGGGGATGGGCATTTATTTAAAATCTGAGAGGTTGAGCAGATTCAATACCCAAGGAAGGTAGGTGGCAAGAAGTCAATGAGGCTGAGAAAATATGAAGTCAGGTCATCAAAAAGTCATGGACAGGGATTTTGAAGTTGCCACAATTGATGTAATTGGAGAGAAAGTGGGATGTTCCAGAAGCTATCAGGGAACATAAAGGATATCCCCAAGGCTGGTAGACAAATTTGATGGGGAAAAGAGGATGATATAAACATTTGTCCTAAATATTAAAGGAGCATATGTAATTTATTATAATCAGTCTCTCTCTCCTTTTCTCCCTCTGGAGAGATCAACCCTCCTTTATTTTACTTAGGAAAAAGATAAGGAAAAAACAAAGACAAAAAAGGCATGTTGCACTGCTAATAACCATGGCTACCTGGTGACAATGTAAAATAATAGTTAAATTTCTGTTGTTTGGCCTGTCTCATTTGAACATTGAGAACCGAGCTATTAAATACTAAGTACAGGTTTCCCCCCTCAATTTGAAAGCAAAATGTTCCTATGAAACCCTTCATAAGCTGAAATGACGCAAAGTAAAGAAGCAATTACCATTGATTTATATGGAAGAATTTTTTTAGCTTTCCCAGACCCAAAAAATCACCTTTCTTAGGCTTTTCTGAGACCTTAGGACACATCTTGCTAATGGATGCACAAAATAAATCAAGATAAAGCCCAGATGCTCACAGACACAGTTCAAAGTTCTGATGTGTTGATGCTCAGATGCTGAGTGTAGCTCTTGGGAAGGAGCTCGGTGGGGTCACTGTCTCTGCTTCAGGTGTTCAATGCCTTCAGCATTTGAACACTACTTTCGCTTTTCACCTTTCTTCTTAAAAGCGAAAATCCTCTTTGGATTTCTTTCAGTTAGCACAAACAGGTACTAATGTCAGTCTTTCATAAAAACAAAGTGGCATAACATGAACTTTCAAAAAGCCAGGGATACCTCTAATCATATTTTATGAGAGTATACATAACATAGCACTTTTATTCCCAGAACAAAAATGTAACACTTTTATTCCCAGAAGCTGCTTTTCTGTTTTTCATTAAAAATTTTTGATATAGCTGAGACATGTCCCATTTAAATGTACTTCTTACTTCCTTGGATACTCTTGAATAAAACATTCCCTCATGCTGTTCCTTGGCAGAAAAAATATTCACTGGCACTGTTTGATGACATTTCAAAAATGTCTCCTGCTTTGTATTATTCCATTCTCAAATTTATATTATGTTATCCTTCATGAATACGTAGCATTTTTTATAGTTGTCTGTCTCTATCTCTGTTACCATATTAGAGGGAAGACCTCTGCTATGCAGTTCTTAATCTCTTTTAAAGTCACATACATTTAATGCCATATTTTGTGCTTTTTTAACGGGGGTCCTTTCTTATTTCTACTGATTGCCCTTTCTTCATTGGAAAATGGTTTGTGTCATTTAGCATTGAGCTTTGGTACTTTTGGTACTAGCTCTTTATTAGAAATATCAGATGATAATCTGGCACATTGTGACATCTAGGTGTATTTTCAGCTGTTTTCTATTTATATCTCCTTTGGTGTATTTTTTAAAAGAAAATCTAATATCTTTCTTTTCCTTCTAGGGCATTTTTTCCTTGCAAAAGATACTTTGTCAAATTCATAAATGCTTTCAAAGAATCTGATATGAATTTTAAATTGTTTCAAGGCTTTTCTGGTTTCCAGAATATCTATACCTGAAAGATTTATACTTGAAAAGCACCTGTAGACTTTACTAATATAAAATACTCCTGAAATAGTCAAATTCCCCTTGATAGGTTAGTTGTTGAATTTAAATTTGTTTTGCATTTGCCTTTCTGTTTTCCCTATGCCAAATACAAGCACAACACCTTGGTATGGCATTCAGGGAGTTATTTATCAGAATCTGGTTATTCCTCCCATCGTCATTTCCTCCAGGGCTGCCACCCTGACCCATAGTCCTGGCCTTTATCATCTGTGGCCTGGGGTGTTTCAAGAGCCTCCAAGGTGGTTGGCTGCCCCTGGCACTCCATCCCCTATCATCTTTATCCAGAATGATCCTGTTGAAACGTAGGCAGGTCATGTCACTCCTTGGCCCTTGAATAGCTTCCAATCTCATTCAGAGTAATAGCCAAAATCTTCACAGTAGCTAAGAGTTCCCAAGTGATCTGGCCCTTCTTCCCTCTCTCACCTTGCCCTTCCTTCTCCCTCTCCTTCTCCTTCTGTTCCAGCTATAATAACTTCTTGCTGTCCTTGAATATGAGATGCTCCTACCTTCAAGTCTTTGCTCAAAATGTCACCTTTTCTTTTTTTTCTTTTTAAAAAAGATTTTATTTATTTCAGAGAGAGAGAGAGAGAGAGCACGAGACGGGGAAGGGTCAGAGGGAGAAGCAGACTCCCTACTGAGCAGGGAGCCCAATGTGGGACCCCAGGACTCTGGGATCATGACCTAAGCTGAAGGCAGACACTTAACTGACTGAGCTACCCGGGTGCCCCAAAATGTCACCTTTTCAAGGAGGCGTTCTCTGGCCCCCTATTTTAAATTCATTTTCCCAGCAATCTCTATTCCTTTCCCCTCCCATTTTTTTGTTAGTAAAACATTTATTATCATCTGATATACTTTAATCATTGTATTATTTATTACCTGTACTGCCATATACTCCAATGTAACTTCCACGAGGAGCTTATAGAACAGTGCCAGACATGGAGAAGGCTCTGCAAGAAGAAACAAAAAAATTGAATGAATTAACTTAACAGTTAGCATGAGAAATATTTGCTAAACAAAATGATGTACTAGGATACTGGATAAGAATCTGTAGTTACAAAGCTTAGTGGAATCCCAGATGGCTGGGCGCAGTAGGGAATGCAAACCTTTTGGTTTGTGTGACTGACCTCCCTGTGGGGTCAGCTAAGGGTGGGGCTGGGGTAGTGCTTATCTTCACTTAGTTTAGCTAAACTGAACTGAGTTTGCAGGATTGCTTTTTTTTTTTTTTTAAAGATTTTATTTATTTATTTGAGAGAGAGCAAGCAAGAGAGCACAAGCACGGGGAGCAGCAGAGGGAGAGGGAGAAGCAGGCTCCCTGCTGAGCAGGGAGCCTGATGTGGGACTCGATTCCAGGACTCTGGGATCATGACCTGAGCCAAAGGCAGATGCTTAACCGACTGAGCCACCCAGGCGCCCTGCAGGATTGCTTTTACTTGACAATGTAGAAGTACGTAATACTACTCAGCTAGCTTCTCCATTCTCCAATCTGTCAAAACTTCCATTAGGAAATTTGTGCAGCTTTAGGGAAGAATATGTATCTCCCTCTTTCCCTTCTACTTCATTGGAGCTTCTAGCAAGTTTCATGTTGGGTTCTAAATCCCAAATGAAGCACAGTTTTATTTCAAGAAAGAGATAGAAGTTAAAAACCAAACAAATCTTTAACTCCAAGTTCTGCTTTCAGGATGCTAGACTATTCTCCAATTAATCAGTGCCTGGAATCTGCAACCACCATTCGGGTGACATAGTTTTGCATTTGCTGGTGGTTTAAAGAGCGCATTGGAGGGCACGCCGGTGTCTTTGCTGCTGCTGTGGGTGGTGGTGGTGTGCTCGAGCAACCAGAACCTGAGCATGGAGGCACACAACATCCTCAGCATACGAGGATTCTGTGTCTGGTTCTTTGGAACAGGAACTCATGTGACGTTGACAGGACCAGCACATGACAAGCCAAATATTTATGATTTCAAAACTACTTAAGGTTAGATGTACAATGATCTCCTTAGGAAGGACAGAATGGCATTTTACATATATTGAACAGAAATAAGAGAATCAAACGCTGGCCAGAAAGGTTCCAGAATGGTGAAGATCTGCTTGATCTGCTCCTCACCTGTGAAGAGAGAGTGGATGACCAGATGGTTGAAGATGTGATTCCAGAGAGCAGGAGGCCTGCCAGCCCACACTTGTGAGCAATGTGGACATGCCGGACGGTGCCGGAGAGGCCACCCTGGGGCATTCTTCCTCGTGAGCTATGCCAGTGCATTTAGCATAGGGAGGATGAGGAGAATTAAATCGATGAGCTGTAGGAGTTGGAGGAGAGCTACAGGGCCTTCCCGCACACAGTCTGCTTCCACTGACCTGCCTGGCCTGGTGCCTGGTGGGCCATCCACCCTCCTGAACCCATCTTCTTGAGCTTCCTCTTGGTAATGCTTTTTCCTTCCTGATGTTTGTTTTTCCTTTTAGGTATTCTGCCAGTGGATGGTAGTAATACCCAAATAAACTGTACATATGAACTGAGAATATACACATAAATGTTAGATTAAAAACAATCAAATTTTTTCTATCTCACTTTTACTTATGAGTGGGATATTGATTATAAAGTTCTTTTTTTCTTTAACCAAAAAAGAGAACAACCGTTTATAATACATTTCCCCTGTTCATTTGTGGCTGTCTTTGTGGTTTCTTCCCCTTCCCATGCCCCCCCCCCCAAGCTTGCTGGAATGTACAAATAACGTGAATAAAGCAGAGGACTTTATCTTATCAGGAAAATTTAAAAAATTAAAAAATGAAGAAGTTGTTGGACTAGAAGGGTGCAAGCAAGACCCCCCGCCACGCCCCCATCCCCATTCTCCATTTAAACCAGCTCTGAAGATTCATCCTTCCCTACACCTTGGATAAAATCTTGATCAGCTCTCAATTTCAGATAATTCTTAGATAGGAAAAAATTGAGTCCACATTAGTGGATCCACATTTGAGATGGTGTAGCTCTTAAAAGGGGCAGGCACCCTTTAAAGCCAAGCCAGTTTCCTCCTGTAGGCTCGTACTTTGTCCAACTCCCACCCCATGTCCACACCGGCTTGAGTACGGCTCCCTCCTGGACCTGCATCTCTCTCTCCTGCCCTTCCCTCCCTCTGCTCTGCCATCTGTGCCTAATGTAGCCACAACCTTTCACTTAGAGCTTTTTCAAAGTGAGACAATTCCCATGTACCCCCACATTTCAAGCTGTCCAAGTGACTCTCTTAAAACCTCCTCTGGGGGGTAAGAACTCCCATGTTGCCTCATGCATGTGGGCTGGGAGGAAGGAAAGGCATAGCAACTCAGGGAGCAGACCTCACCACCTGCTCTTCCACCTCAGTGATTTTTTCATCAACTCATATAGTCTGGAGGAGGATGATACCTTAGGACTGACAGAACTGGTTTCTCACTGTTTTAACATGCTCAGAAAAGCACACGCCTTTAGAGCGAGGGAAGTACTTGACATCTGTTAAGCAAACAATAGAGGCCTCAGCTGAACCTGGGAGTCTCTCCTGCCAGTCATTTTAACAGATTGTCATCAGTTTGTTTGCCACGCTGAACTGTCCCTCTTCCTTTCGCTCATAGACCCTGAAATATTATAAGAAAGTCTCTGTCTAGGTAATAAATGATTGAACCAGAGATGGACTTCTGACCCTGGCGGCCAATCCAAATACTGATCCAAGCTGGTTCTTTCTGAGAACTTTTTTTTTAAACGTCTTTTGAAGATTTTCTTTATTTATTTCAGAGGGTAGGAGAGAGAGAGGGCATGAGCAGTGGGGAGGGGCAGAGGAAGAGGGAGAAGCAGGCTCCCCACTGAGTAGGGAACCAAATGATGCGGGGCTCCATCCCAGGACCCCAGGATCATGACCTGACCCAAAGGCACATTCCCAACCTACTGAGCCACCCAGGTGCCCCTCTCTTGAGAACTTGAACTGAGACTTAACTGAAAGTTAATTCAGAGTCAGGAGTGAAAGTCGTAAGGAGCAAACTGATGGAGAGTAAGCAGAAGGAAGCACAAGGAGATGGGAAAGCATCTAGCAGAGAGGTGCAGAGAGCAGTGCCTAGTGACTTTCCATTTCCTGGGACACATTGTACCATACTCTCTGCATTTGTTTCTGTAAGATTCTCTTATGTTCTTTTTTTTATGGCCTCCACTTTCACTTTAGCTGCTTGAATAAGAAATATCTGTTCCTTGCAAACAAATAAACTAGCACCATAAATTTGTAACACGTTATTTTTTTTCATTTGTTCCTTCTTTTTAATGAGTGGTTGGATTTCTCATTATTGAATTTTGAGAGTTCTTTATAAATTCTGGATTCAAATCTTTTATCAGATATGTGATTTGCAGATATTCTCACCTAGTTTGTGGCTTATCTTTTCATTTTCTTAAAGACGTCTTTCAAAGAGAAGTTTTGAATTTTGATGATTAATCTCTTTCTTTCTTTCTTTCTTTCTTTCTTTCTTTCTTTCTTTCTTTCTTTCTTTCTTTTATGAATGACACATTTGGTGTTGTAAGCAAAAAAATCTTTGTTTAAACTGAAGTCACAGAGATTTTCTCCTAAGCATTTTTGTAGAAGTTTTATAGTTTTATTATATTTTACCTTTGGGTCCATGATTTATTTTTGGTTAATTTTTGAACACAGTGCAGGGTTTGTTTTTGGGGGGATGGGGCACATGAATATTCAATTGTTTCAATACTATTTGTTGAGAAGATTCCACCGAATTGCTTCTGAGACTTTGTCAAAAAAATCAATTAATCACACATATATGTGCGGCTCTAGTCCATTTCACTGCATGTGATTATTACTATGGTTTGCCTATTTTCTATTTGTCCAATCTATTGTTGTTCTTTGGTTCTTTCTTTCCTGCCTTCTTTTAAGGCAAATAGAATATAATTTTAGTATTTCTCTTTTTTTATTTATCAGCTTTTTAGCTATGTTTCTTTGTATTAAAAAAAAGTTATTTTCTTTATGGTGTTCTTTCTCTTCCTATTTCAATATTAGACCTTAGGGGATATCTTGAATTTACAAATTTACCCTAATTCTCCACTACTCAGAGTGCTGTCTGAGGACCAACAGTCTGGGTATCACTAGGACTGTGTTAGAAATACAGAAATCTTAGCCTGCATGCCAGACCTACTGCATTGGAATCTGCATTTTAATGGGATCCCAGGTGATTTAATATACATTTTACAATTTGAGAAGCCCAGCTGTAACCTACTTGACACCTTTAGTCAAATCAGTCTTCCTAAAATACTGCTTTCATTATGTCCCTAGAATTTTAAATGGTCCCTCATTTCTCTTAGAAGAAATCAAATGCCCCAGCCTGACATTTAAGACCACGGTAAAATGGACCCAGTTTACCAATTTTTTCCTATATGGATGTTCTTCTCCAGCTAAACTGGTCTACTCTGTTATTCTTCAAGTGTGCCAAGTATATTCAGAGTCTTTGCTCACAGCATTTGCCTATCTGGAATTTTCATTCCCATCTCCCTACACATCCATCCTTCAAAAACCAGTTCAGTTTCCACATCTGGAGGTTCCTGCTGCTGACCTCAGATCCCCCTGCTGTCTGTCCTCTGAACATCTTAACTGTCTATCCCAGTATCTTTTTTTTTTTTAATTTATAACCTCCCCTCCCATTAATACTTATTATAATACAGTGCATAGGGTAGTGTTTTCATTCATTCATTACATCCTTATTTATTTTAAAAAATTGTTTTAATTCAGAAGAGCTTGTTAATTTTTAGGGCTGTGATTTTTTGATCAAGCAGGTGTTAAGGCCAAACAGAAAGAAACTGAAAGTAATGTGTTCTTGTGCTTCTGTATTTGGAGGTGAATTTTTTAAATTTTTTTTTTGAGATTTTATTTATTCATTAGAAAGAGGTGAATTTTTATCACATTCTGAGAGTGCGGTAATTTCGGTGACATTTAATTCCCCATCAGTATACAAAAACATGTTATATATAAACGAATTTATAAAAGGGAAGGTTCTAATGGATCTCTTTTGAAAATATGCCTAAGATATTATTGCAATTGATGTTATACATACACATGGTTTAGGAGTCAATTGCTATGTAATTCTTCTTATGAAAAATGGTATTCCTCCCTGTCCCCGTTATGCACTTTTAGTCCTTGAGTTTTAGCTGAGTGAGAAAGTGTAGATGCCTCATATGCGACTATGTTAAATCTACGTGTGGATTAGGCGGTTGATGATGAGCAGGAAGAGTAGCAGTTATGAGTGAGTATGGGCTTGCATTTGGAAGCCATCTTCACTCTCCCCTCCTTTAGATCTGAGCTAGTAAAACGTGGGATGAGTGAAGAGACTTGAGATGGGCCTGTCCTAGGACCCAACAACCAAGAGTATGGCTCTTTATCTTTTGTGGTAGCTGCATAAGCATCTGCTTAGAGGTATACCAGTAGTTTTCAAACCTGTGCATGCATCCGTAATACCTGGAGGCTTGTCACTGGGCCCTACTTCCTGTGTGTCTGATTCAGGAGGTCTGGGGTAAGGTCCAAAAATCTGCGTTTCTAACAGATTCACAGGTGATGTTGGTGCATTCAAAGATTGTGTTTGAGAATCACTAGTGTAGTGGGAAAATGTCAAAAGGGAAAAATAGTCCAGTAAGTATGAAATGTTAGTGCAGGCCCCATTTCATATCTCTTTTCTTTTGAAGATGTGAAAATTGTAATCATTAATTCCAACAAATGTTTTTAAATGAACAAAGAAAAAGGCACCATTTGTTTCAATAGAACTGTTTATGGTTCTTTCTCTTTATATCAAGCATTTCATTTACAAACATCAATCTCTATCTGAGAAAAGATTTTTAGTTTTATTTTTTTAAATTTGTGAATGCCAAGGAAATATGTTTGTTTCCATGTGGCAATGAAACGAATAGCCAATGCTAGAAGTACTCTGTAGATTGCTTTCACCTTGTATTCTTTTTGATGTTTTGGATAGACTAATTTACTCACTATTAATTGATCACATTCTCATTTTGACATTGAATTTTTTGTGTGTATGCTTGCTGTGTTTTATGTTTATGTGTCCCCACCCCCCGTTTTACAAAGACTGTATTGATACTAAGTGAGGTGACCTCAGATTACTTCCCGAAGAATGGAGTCTACAATAGTACTCTCGGAGCAGTGGATGATGCACTGTGCTTTTATTTTTAATGATCATCTTAAAAATCAAAACACAGCTATTTCTGATTGAATGATAAAGCTGTACTTGTATTATAATCGCTTCCCCTCGGGAGAGGAAGCATCAGTACAATACTTTACTCAAATGCTGTTAAAAAATGCTTTTAAACAAGATTTTAAAATGCCTTACTAATTGACTAGTAAACAGTGGATGAAAAAAAATTTTTAAGCCCAAAATTATATATCCCAGTAATTGCTGTCACTTTGGAAGGCTATATACAGTTGTCCTTTGAACGAGGTAGGTCTGAACTGTGTGGATCCACTTACATGCAGATTTTGTATAGTACATTTATTTATTTATTTATTAAAGATTCATTTATTTGAGAGAGAGAGGGAGAACACACATGCATGCGTACGTGTGCGCAAGTAGGGGGAGGAGCAGAGGGAGACAGAGAATCCTGAAGCGGACTCCCCACTGAGCATGAACCCCAAAGTGGGACCCAATCCCAGGACCCCAAAATCATGATCTGAGACAAAAATAAGAATCGGCCACTCAACTAATTGAGCCACCCAGGAACCCTTTATTTATTTATTTATTTATTTATTTATTTATTTATTTATTTATTTATTTATTTAAGAGAGACAGAGAGAGAGAGAGAGAGAGAGTTCACCAGTGGGTGGGGCAGGGGGAGGGAAAGAGGGGGAAGGAGAGGGAAGAGAAAACCATCTCAAGCAGACTCCAAACTGAGCATGGATCCGGACGTGGGGCTCGATCTCATGACACTGAGATCATGACCTTGAGATCATGACCTGAGCTAAAAAGAGGAGTTGGATGCTTAGCCGACTGAGCCACCCAGGTGACATTTCCCTTATGATTTTCTTAATAACTTTTTCTGTAGCTAACTTTATTGTAAAAATACAGTATATAATACACTTAACATACAAAATATGTGTTAACTATGTTATCAGTAAGGTTTCTGGTCAACAGTAGGCTATCAGTAGTTAAAGTTTGGGGGAGTCAAAAGTTTTATACAGATTTTCAACTGCATGGGGGCTGGCACCCATAAGCCCCAAGTTGTTCAGGGATCAACGTATTTTTGTCAGTTATCCATTATTACCTAAAACAGGGGTCTGCAAACAAAGGCCCTGTGGGCCAGATGTGTTACACAAACTGTTTTTGTAAATAAAATTTTATTGGAATGAAGGTAAGCTCATTCGTTTAAGTATTGTCTGTGGCTGCTTTCGTACTACAATAGAAGAGTTGATTAGTTGTGACAGAATCCATACGACCAGCAAAGCCTAAAATGTGTACTGTCTGAAACTTTACAGAGAATATTTGCCAACTCCTGGCCTAAAATAGGAGCTCTTATTTTATTTTATTTTATAGACACAGAACTTTTTTTGGAATAGCATTTATGATGGCAACTTTTTTTTTCTCTTTTCTTTTTTAGAGAGAGAGGGAAAAAGCACAAGCAGGGGGAGCTTATGATGGCAGCTTTTAATTCATTAAGGTAGCCATGATTTTTCAAAGATACAGTCATATGTCTTAAAGAATGATAAATAAGTTGAGTGATCACATGTTCAAATGCCATTTTGTCCTAAATGAAATGTGGATGTATTTAAAATAACCACACTTAGGGGCGCCTGGGAGGCTCAGTCAGTTAAGCAGTTAAGTGTCTGCCTTTGGCTCAAATCATGGTCCCAGGGTCCTGGGATGGAGCTGCATCCGGCTCCTGGCTCAGTGGGGAGCCTGCTTCTCTCTCTCCTCCCCTGCTTGTTCTCCCTCTTGCTATCTCTGTCTCTCTCTCAAATAAATAACTAAAAATTTAAAAAATAATAATAAAATAAAATTTAAAAAAATAACCACACTGAAAAATAAAAGTAAAAATAAAATAACCATATTGATTGTATTAGGAGATTCACAAACAGGCTCTGAAGCTCCAAATGTGGGACTCTGAGAAATGTTGGACCAGCAGTACCATTGTTGAAATGAACATACAGACTGCCATTGGGATGATTCTTTTAAATAAAAAATTAGTTAACTTATCTCTTTTGCCTACTCTGCCTTCTTTTAAGGTTGATCCTGATAAAAATGTCTATATGATTCCAAAACAACTGGACAAATAGGTTGAGGCTATCTAGAGTCAATGGAGTACAAAAGGAGTTGTTTAATAGAACTTTTTATTTTACGTCTGGGTTGTACTGGTGTTAAATATATAATCCTAAATTTAGTCGAACTATCTGAACAACTGTTTTTTAAAGATTTTATTTTATTTATTTTAGAGAGAGAGAATGCTCGAGTAGGGAGAGGGGCAGAGGGAGAAGGAAAAGGAGGAGAGAAGCAGACTCCCTGCTGAGCTTGGAGCCCCCCAGGGGGCTGGATCTCATGACACCCAAGATCATGACCTAAGCTGAAATCAAGAGTCTACTGCTCAACCGACTGAGCCACCCAGGCGCCCCTCTGAGCAACTTTTAATAAATGCTTCACAGTTTAATAAACATGTCACAGTTCACAGACTGTTCTGTGAAGACAGTCACATTGTAAGTACTCAGGCAACATAAGTACTCTGGCTAACCTTCAGCCAGAGAGCAAAATAAAAAAAATAAAAATTGACTCCTATTATCTTAACAGTGCTATTACTGATCTTGCTTTTCCCCACAACTTACTTTCTTTCTTTCTTTCTTTCTTTCTTTCTTTCTTTCTTTCTTTCTTTCTTTCTTTCTTTCTTTCTTTCTTTCTTTCTTTCTTTCTTTCTTTCTTTCTTTCTTTCTTTCTTTCTTTCTTTCTTTTTTGAGATTTTATTTATTTGACAGAGAGAGAGAGACAGAGGAACACAAGCAGGGGGAGTGGGTGAGGGAGAAGCAGGCTCCCCGCTGAGCAGAGCAGGGAGCCCAATGGGGGGCGGGGCTTGATCCCAGGGCCGCCCACCCCCCCCCAACATGACCCAAGCCGAAGGCAGATGCTTAATGACTGAGCCACCCAGGCACCCCATTCCACAACTTTCTATTCTGTAAATTTCAAATGTGTAGGAAAGTTACAAGAATAAAATGACTCATTCATCTCTTCATCTTGATTCACCAGTTTTTAATATTTTGCCACTTTTGCTGTCCTCTATCCTCTCTTCCTCCCTCCCTTTCTTCCTTTCATTACTCCTTCCTTTTTTGTTTTGCTGAATCATTTGAGAAAAAGTTGCATACATCATGATACTTTACCCTGAAATATTTTAGCATACATAGCCTAAGGACATAAACCTGTGGTTATTTCAGGGTTTTCATGATTTTCTAAGTGACAGTGCTTTTTTATTTTTGTTATTTTTGTGATTGATGGTATCATTTTACATTACATGTATGTGCGTATGTATGTGTGAGTGAGCATATATTTTATTATTCTTGGATAATTACCTAGGAGTGGAGTTGCTGGATCTGTGAAAGTGTATGTTTAACTTACAAGAAATTGCCACTTTGGTTTTTAGAGCAACTGTATCATTTTGTATTCCCATAATCCATGTTTGAGAATTTCAGTTGCTCTATGTCCACACAAACACTTGACCTTCCCACTCTTTTACATTTACATTTTAACCATTCTTTTTTTTTTTTTTTTTGGTGCAAAAGGTGGTTTATTAAATCATGGGGACAGGACCTGCGGGCAGAAAGAGCTGCCCATTTTAACCATTCTGATGTGTCTGTAGTGGCATTACATTATGGCTTCATTTGCATTTGCCTTATGACTGAAGATGTTGAGAATATTTTTGTGGGTTTTTTTGCATTTATACACTTATTTTTGGATGCTATGTCTATTTAAATCTTTTGCCCATTAAAAATAAAGCCTTTTTGTTTTAGAACAGTTTTTGATTTATAGAAAAATTGCAAAGATTGTGCAGATAGGTCCCATTTGCCTATGGGACCAGTTTCCCCTATTATTAACATCTTATCTTAGCATGGTAAATTTATTATGATTGATGAAGTACTGATACATTATTATTAACAAAAGTCCATATTTTATTCAGATTGCCTTAGGTTTTACCCTTTTCTGTTTCAGAACTCATCTAGGATATCAGATTACATTTAGTCATTCTATCTTTTTAAAAGCTCCTCTTGGTTATGACAGTTTCTTAGACTTTTCTTGTTTTTGATGACCTTGACAATTTTGCGGAGCACTTGTCAGGTATTTTGTAAAATGCCCTTCAACTGGGATTTGTCTGATGTCCTTCTTCTGTTTAGACTGGGATTGTGGGTTTGGGGGAGGAAAACCACGGAGGTAAGGTGCCATTTTCATCATATCACACCAAGAGTATATACTATCAACATGACTTATCACTGTTGATGTTGATCTTAATAACGTGGCTGATGTAGTGTTTGTCAGGTTTCTTACATTTTATTTTTTTTCAAAATACATTTTGCATTTTTGATGTTTGTGCACATTTCCAAAATAATGTGTTTCTAAAAAGTAATAGCTGACTGTAGTACTCCCAACTTCATTATTTCCTTCCCCAAGGTGTCCTTCAGTAGAAATATAAAAGAGTTTAACTAAGTTAGTTTTTGATGCTCTCCAAATTCCTTTTCCTTTAACAAGTCATTATGAATGCCAACGTTGTGCCAATCATTGTGTGCACTAACAGTGACCACAAATAGTCTATGCTCTCAAAAAACTCATTGTTCAGGGAGTGGCCAGAGAGGTAAAGAGAAAATTGCAAAGCAATGTGATATGTGCTGTAATAGAGGAAATTTCAGGACGCTCTGGAAGGATGCCACAGCTCATGGTATGTCAGAGGAGGCCTCCTGGAGAAAATTACTTCTAGGCAGAGACCTGAATGAAAAGGAATTAGCCAGATAAAATTGGAGAGAGGATAATGAAGAGTTCCAGCCCAAGAAAGTGGCTTCTTGCTCAAAGACCAGTAAGTGAGAAACCATTGTATGAATTGGATATTCAGGTAGTTTATGAGGATTCAAGCCCAAGGAGAGTTGATCAGTGAAAATATTGGCTGGAGAGGTGAGGAGAGTCCAGAGCATAAAAACATTACAAGTCACATGAAAGAGTTTAGACCAGTAGTTATCTATAGGGTGTGGGATGGAGGAGGTCAGTGCTGTCTCCACTATCCCAAAATTTGTAGAGTTTTTTGTTTCTAATGTAATCACAGCCAAGCATTGTTAAAAATTGAACTAATGCAGCTTATGTTAATTATTTTTATTTCTTCTTTATATTAAACTTAGAGTGTCATATTAAAATTATTTTTAAATTGTGAAAATAGATCATTTACTTTCTCCAGGAATTAACTTTCAGAATAATGGGGGGGATGATGATCAAAATTAGTTGTTATATAGCATTTTGCCTCACAAAGTTGAAAACTACTGGTGTAGACATGCCGAAGGCAATGAAGAGTCCCTGTGGCCTTCATGAAGTAAGGTACTGGTTATGGGGGTATAAAGAATATAATGATTTTCCCCGCTGAATTCTTTAGAGTTAGCTTTACTTTCCCCAGCATATTTGCTTTCCATACCAAAAGAATGTTTGAAATTTCAGGCATCCTGAAAATTCATGGGGAAATTTTATTTTAAATTTTATTTATTCATTTGACAGCACAAGCAAGGGGAGCAGCAGGCAGAGGGAGAGGGAGAAGCAGGTTCCCCACTGAGCAGGGAGCCCAATGTAGGGCTCGATCCCAGGACTCTGGAATCATGACTTGAGCTGAAGGCAAATGCTTAACTGACTGAGCCACCCAGGTGTGCCTCATGGGAAAGTATTTTACAGCAGAGATATTCCCCATATTTCTCAAGTTATATCAATAGTGTAATGTTTAAGAGCTCAGACCTTGGACAAACTGCTTAATTTCTCTAGGCCTCAATTTCTTCATCAGGAAAATATGGGTATTTTACCTACCGTGTTGTAATTTAGTGAGCATAGATATTCTCTTCACCTACTTGTTAGACCAACCCTGACTCTAGCCAAAAAGATTTTCAAGAGCAAATTGCACAGTTACCTTTCAAGTAGTGTATTGGATTTATACTCATCCACATGGTCACAATTTGCTCCATTTGGAACAAATTTCAGACAATTCTAGGATTGGTATGCCTGGCCATGATCTGTGGCCATAGAAGAGAGTAAAACTTACCTGTGGGCACCAGGCTTTAACCCAGTGGCAAATGTCTTTATAATTTATTATTGTCCCTTCAGGCTATGGAAAAGTGCCTTTCCAGAACTTGTGAATGAGGAAATAAGAATGTCCTCTGAAAATAAACTGTAGGATCCTAGAAGAAAAATGTATATTTACCTGAAAGAGATAGACTGACTTGGGCCAGCAAAATACCAATAACCTGACTGATGATATATTCATACATCTAAAGATATCAGTCAAAAAAGTATTGATTAGCCTTTAACTCTTAGGTAAAGAAACATATAGGCAAAACTGGCAGTTCTCATCTAAGCTCAGAGTAAAGGAAAATAAGTCCTAGCTTGAATGTGTCTGGTTCTAGTGAAGATGGACGCAGGAGTGACAGCTAACAGATTATTGAGGATTTTGATTTTTTTGTAGTGTAATCTCAACTGAGATTGATGCTGTGACAGTTATTATAAGTAGTTCTTATTATTTCTGCTCTTCTTTTCTCCTGGGAATAGGGTCTTTTATTTTGCACTGGGCACAAGCTCACCCAGAAAAAAGGCTATATTTCCCAGTATCTTTTAAAATGAGGTGTGGCTATATGACCAAGTGTTTGTCTAGTAGATGCAAGCTGCATGGTGTGTACAGTTTTCAGTGAATTTTTTTTATAAGGAAAAGGCATGCTTTCCTCTACTTTCTCTTTCTTCCTTTTGATTAGAATGTGTATGTGATGGCTGGAGATTAAGCAGCTATCTGGAACCATGGTGTTGAAACCATATCTTAAGGAATGCAGAGCAACAAGATAGAGGGAGCCTGGATAATGGTGGATTTGCTATATAAGTCTTAGATTGTTGAATCTGAACTTATTTTAATGAGAGATAAAAACGCATTCAAGTATACTTTGTTCAAGCTACTGATATTTGGGGAGTTCTACCACTTATACCTGAATCCAATTCTAACTAATACAGATACCTCAGAGTCAGTATAAATTTCCTTTTGGTGCTATAATGAGTTATCACAACCTAATCGCTTAAAATATTACAAATTTATTCTATCACAGTTCTGGTGGTCAGGAGTCCACACTGAGTCTTATTGAGCTGGAATCTAGGTGTCAGCAATGTTGTATTTTTCCTAGAGGCTTTGAAGGGACATGCATTTCCTTGCTTTTTTAGCTTCTAGAGGTCCCTCTTCACTGATTTCTAGATCATTTACTTAAAAGGACGCTTTTTAAGTGGGGGGCGCCTGACTGGCTCAGTCAAAGCATATGACTCTTGATCTTGGGGTTGTGAGGTTGAGCCCCGTGTTGGGTGTAGAGATTACTAAAAAATAAAACCTTAAAAAAAAAAAAAAGGACTAAGTCAAAGTTATGTGAACTAATGTTGTTTTTATGTAATATTTTTTAACATAGAAAAAAATTCTCTTGGAAGATATTTTAATAGACATTAGGGTTGTTTTATTCTTAAAATAAGCACTGATAATATTCTGACATTATAACAATAAATAAAGCCTACTTTTAGTTAACTAATGAAATAAATGAATAAAATGTATGGTAAAATTGAAATCAAAGTGTTTTTTTTTTTTTTTAAGATTTTATTTATTTGACAGAAAGAGACAGAGAGAGAGCACAAGCCGGGGAATGTCAGAGGAGGAGAGAGAGGCAAACTTCCAGCTGAGCAGGAAGCCTGATGAGAGGCTCTATCCCAGGACCTTGGGATCATGACCTGAGCTGAAGGCAGACACTTCTGAGCCACCTAGGTGCCCCTAAATCAGGTGCCTCTTAATCAGAGTGCTTTTTAAACAAATGAATTCTAGTGTAACGCCTTTAAGCAAAATGGTTATCAGTGATCATTATCAGCACAGATAAGATGTTAGAAATATTAATTATTATAAGAAAACTGAATATTCTTTCAAGAATATTAAGGTGACTTAGAATTAGCAGATTCTTTTAATCAAGAACATTAAACAGATTGAGGTAAACGTTTCCCAGGGGTGTAACAATCTCCAACACTTTCTCTACAACTTAATATTCAGTGTTACCAACGCCTTCCCTTACATAATAAAGAGATGAAAGCATAAAGTAGGAAAAACAAGCTGGATTTATTGAGACAACTCTGGATCATCACTTCCTGGAAGGTAGGAGGTCAGATTTATTCTTAACTTCTGAGCCTCCTTCTTCAAACATTTACTCTGTGTTCTTAGCCTGGAATGCCCTTTTTATTGGTTTAGTAAACACCTCTTCATTCTCCAAGATGCACATTAAATATCACTTTCTCTGTGAAGGGTTCCTTGGCGTTAAGGGGAAATTGACCCTTTCCGTCTTCTGTGCTACCACTGCACACTCTGTACTTTTTTTTTTTTTTTAAGATTTATTTATTTATTTTAGAGAGAGGGGGGGCAAAGGGAGAAGGACAGAGTCCTCAAACAGACTCCCAGCTGAGCACAGAGCCAATGTGGGGCTCAACCTTACGACCCTAAGATCATGACCTGAGTCGAAATCAAGAGTAGGATGTTTAACCAACTGAACCACCCAGGTGCCCTGAACACTCTGTACTTTTTACATAAGTCCACACTATTATATGCAAGCTTCTTGAGGGCAGGGATGTATGTATATGTATATGTATATGTAAATTTAGTTTACTTAATATAGCACTTACTATAGTACTATACCAGGCACTATTCCAAACATTACATAAATATTCAGTCATTTAATCCCCATAACAGTCCCATGAGATATGAGGACATCATGAGATATTATCCCCATTTTATAAATGAGGAACCCAAAGTACAGTGTTTAGTAATTTAGCTTTACTCATCTCTCTTTCACTAGCTCCCAAAGCTGATGTTGTGCATAGGATAGGGATTCTTTCATTCAGTAAATATTATCCAATACTCCATGTATCTCAGGTATTCTTGGTGCTAGGATACAGCAATCAATGAAGTTGACATAAATCCTTCCCTTGTGGAACCCATATTCTGGTGGGTAGATAGAGGCAAAAAAAAAAAAAAAAAAAAAAAAAAAGAGGTAAGTAAAATAAGTCTATGTTCTGGTAGATGGCAATAAATTTTACAGGAATAAAGCAGGGAAGGTAAAAGGGAGGTACTTGGGAGTTGCTATTTTATATTATTTTATTTTATTTTATTTTATTTTATTTTATTTTATTTTATTTTATTTTATTTTTAGCTTGTAAACAATGGAAATTTACTTCTCACAGTTCTGGAGGCTGGAAGTCTAAGATCAGAAGCCAGCAGATTCAGTGGGGTGGCTGGTGAAGATCCACTTCCTGGTTCGTACCTGGGGTCCTTCTGTGTCCTCACATGGTGGAAGGGTTGGGAGTTGTGATTTTATTTTATTTTATTTTTTTAAGACTTTATTTTTAAGTAATCTCTACACCCAACATGGGGCTTGAACTCACAACCCAAGATAAGAGTTGCATGCTCTACTGACTGAGCCAGTCAGGCACCCCCGGAGGTGTGATTTTAGATTTTATTAGTCATGGTTCTCCAGAGAGACAGAAACAATAGACTTTATTCTCCTTCTTCTATATCTAAAATAAATTATTTTAAGGAATTGGCTCACATGATTATGGAGGCAGAGAAGTTCCAAGATCTGTAGTCAGCAAACTAGAGACCCAGCAGAGCCAGTAGTGTGGTTCCAGTCTGAGTCTGAAGACTTGAGAAGCAGGAGTGCTAACGACGTAAGCTCCAGTGCAAGGGCAGAAGACTAATTTCACAGTCAGGCAGGAAAATTTCCCTCTTACTCCAGCCTTTTTGTTCTAGTCAGGTCTTCAACTAATAGGATGACACCCCTCCACATTTGGGAGGTCAATCTGCTTTACTCAGTCTACTAATTCAGAGGTTCATCTCATCCAGAAACATCCTCACAGATACATCCATACATCAAATGTCAGAATAACATTTGACCAAATGCCTGGGCACCCCATGGTCTAGTCAAGTTGATATATAAATGAACAATTGTAAATGGTTTAACAGGGAAGGGCCGACTGAGAAGGTAACATCTGAGGGAGGGAGGTGAGTGTGTCGTGTCTGAAGGAAGAACATTCCAGGAACAGTGAATACAAAGGTCTGGGGATGCCTGGGAAGGTCAAGGAACAGCAAAAGGTAGGGAGAGTACTGCTAGAATGGGACAGGCAGGACAAAAACGCAAGGGATGAAGCTGAAGAAGGAATGGGCAGGAAACAGAGCAGTAGGGCTTTAAAGGAATTTTAGGAATTGAGCGTTTGCTAAAAACCATCGGAGGGTTTTTAAGCAGAGGAGTGATCCTCTTTGATTTATGTTTTATCAATATCACTCTGACTTCTGCTTTGAGAAGAGTCTGAGAAGTGTCAAAAATGGAAGCTGGGAGACTAGTTGGGAAGCTCCTGCACTAATTTAGGTGAGTGGTAGCAGTGGAAACTGTAAGAACTGATCACATTCCAGACACAGGTTGAAGGTTAAACTGACAGATCAGATCTGGAGTGTGAGAGGAAGCAAGGCATCAAGGATGACCTCAAGATTTTGGCCTGAGAACTGGGGAAGAGTAGAAGAGATACAGAGTTTGGTGGTGGGGAGGCAGCAAGAGGAAGTCAGGAGTTCAGTTTTGGACTTGTTACATTTGAAATTTCTATTAGTCATCTGGTAAAGATATTGAGGCAGTGGGATATGTGAGTCTGGAGTTCATGGGAGAAATGCACGCAGGACACAGCAAATAATAAATGGTATTTAAAGCCATGAGACTGGATGAGACCAAATAAGTGAGTGAAGATAGAAAAGAGAAGAGGTCCAAGGACTGAATCTTGAAATACTCCAAGCTTTGGAGATCAGAAAGATGAAGAGAATCTAACAAAGAAAACTAAGGGGGAGCAGCCAGAGAGGTAAGAGGAAGACCAGGTAAGTCTGCTTCCAAAAGCCAAGTGGAAAGTGGTTCAAGGAGGAGAGATGATATTCTGCTGATCAAGTTAAGATGAAGACTAAGACTTAGCCATTGGATATAGCCACAGGGAGGTCAAGGTGACCTTGATAACAGCAATTTAGTTGAGGTAGATTAGATAAATATCTGATTGGATTAGGTTTAAGAGAGAACCAAGGGGGCACCTGGGTGGCTCAGTCGATAAAGTGTCTGACTCTTGGTTTTGGCACAAGTCAGGATCTCAGGGTCATGGGACTAAGCCCTGAGTCAGACTCTCTCCTCAGCACAGAGTCTGGTTGGGATTCTCTCCCTGTTCCTCTCCCTCCTCCTCCCCCTCTGTGCCTACCCCTGCTCACATTCTCTCTCTCTCAAATAAATAAATAAAGTTAAAAAAAGAGACAATGGGAAGGAAGATATTGGAGATGGTGAATATAGACAACCTGTAGAAAGAAAGAAATGGGGGTAGCAGCTAGAGGAGGAAGTGGGGTTAAGAGAGGGTTTTTCAAAGGTGGGAGAAATAATGTCCATAGATTGATGGAAAAGATCCAGTAAAAAAGGAAGAATTGTGAAGACAATTACTGGAGTGATGTCCTTGAGTAGGTGAGAGTAAGTGGTATCTAGTCTACAAGTGGAGAAAGTGGGCTTTTCTAGGGTCACTAAGTGTTCATCTACAGACATGGGAAAGAAGCCCAGGACATGGCCCTGATGCAGGTGGTGGGTGTTTGTGGGGGCTCTCTTCTGATTCATTCTACTTCCTTAGTGAACTCAGAAGCAAGGCATCCACAGAGAATGAAAATGGGTGGTGAGTGGGTATTTGAGGTTTGCAGAACAGAGAAGGTATAAAATATCCCCTGGGAGAGTGGGAGAATAAAAGGACCAGGGAAACAGTATGATTGCTGGTAGCATTAGGGCCTACTTGCGGTTAATGATCATAATTTAATGTGGGATCTCAGCACAGTTTGGTTCTTTGCCAGCCACCTTTAGTAGGCACTATGGGCAACAGTGCCTTTAACTAGGGTCCTTGTTTAATCAAGTGAGTATCTCGAAGTGTGTGTGTGGGGGGGGGGGGGGTCAAGGGAGCTGAGGGCACATGCAATGTAATACAAGTAATTTAAGCTGAGTAAGGAATTGAATTAATGCACACATGCATGAATGAATTGTTTCCCCATTTGGAATAAGGTTTTTCTCTTCCATCCGTTGATTTAATACACTTGATTCTTAATGGCCCACATAAGAACTGTACAATCCAGAAACCAGGCTTGGGATTAAGCTAGTAAGAATAATTGGATAAGAATAATTGGATAAGAATAATTGAAGAGGGGGCGCCTGGGTGGCACAGCGGTTAAGCGTCTGCCTTCGGCTCAGGGCGTGATCCCGGCGTTCTGGGATCGAGCCCCACGTCAGGCTCCTCCGCTATGAGCCTGCTTCTTCCTCTCCCACTTCCCCTGCTTGTGTTCCCTCTCTCGCTGGCTGTCTCTATCTCTGTCAAATAAATAAATAAAAATCTTTAAAAAAAAAAAAAAAAAAAAAAAAAGAATAATTGAAGAGGGGCAAATGTTGTGTCATAGGTCAGGGTGAAGAGGGATTTTGCTATTTAAGTTTTCCTTTAGATTGTTTAGAACTCATCTTCTATTCAAATATTAGCTTATTCTGGTCAGCAAACACTGGTCAGCAAAACACTGACCTCTGGTAAATGCTGAAGAGTGACTCACAGAAGTTTCCACGAGCATACAACTTTTTTTTCCTTTTTCTTTTTGGCCAGAACTCAACATCTTTATAAGTGCCTGATAAATACTTGGATTGATCCTAATTAGGACTATGTATCAAGAGGCATGATGGTGAGGGGACTCTTACTCCCTTTGGGTCCCTGTTTGCTTCAATGTTGTCTTCAGCAGGCAGAAAGAGAGGCAAATATTAGTAGCTGTCTTTAGCCAGGAGAAATTTTTTTCTTTTCTTTTCTTTTTTTTTACAGTCCAGTCTCCTTTAAGTTCAGGGTCAGAGAGGACCAAGAAACAAGGTACAAGGCCAAGTAGCCTTTCTTAGAGACCAACCATTGACACGCCCATCATTTTTCATCTCCCTAAACTTTAAATATGGTACAAAATGAGTGCTCTTTCTCCTTCATTCTACATACATAGCATGGCCCCTGCCTGACCAAAGCCTTGTTACTCTTTGTGGTCAGGAACCTTGGTGAATGTGGAGTGTGTGCACGCTATATTAAACTAGTGGCCTAAAAATAGCTGTGTACAAGTAGAAGATGCATGTTTGCTGAGTTCAGGCTTGCCAAGCCCTGGAACGCTTAGCCTGGGAGTGTGGCAAGTATATCTTGTCCTGTTACCTGGAAATCCTAACCAAGGGAGAATCCAAAGGAATTCAATACACAGGCACTCCTACTCAGACCAGTGGCTCCCTATAGGGGCAGTACCACCATTTAAGAGGTGTTCTGGGAATTGCAGCTGTATTTTTGGTTATCACAACGATTGAAGCCATGCTAACTGGTGTTTGGTGGCTGGGAGCCAGGCTTGACAGATGTGTGGAACAGTTCCATAGAACAAAGAAATTGTCCTATCTTTCACATGTCCTCCAGGGCATTGATGTGGATGAAAAACCTACTTATAGTTATTTGAACATAAACCCTAACTCTAATTTTAGTTCTTCTTTATGTTGCACATAGAACATTATGTTAATTTAAAAAAGGTTTTTCTGTGTGTTGGTAAGTTATATATGAATTTCATTTCAGGACAGTGAAGATGTTTGTTTGTTTCTTTCTTTCTCTCTCTTTTTTTCTCTGTTTCTTTCTTTCCTTTTAAGATTTTATTTATTCATTTGATAGAGACCACAAGCAGGGGGAGCAGCAGAGGAAGAGGGAGAAGCAGGCTCCTCGCTGAGCTGGGCAGGAAACCCCACACGGGCTCTATCCCAGGACCCTGGGATCATGACCTGAGCTGAAGGCAAATGCTTAACTGACTGAGCCACCCAGGTGCCCCCAAAGGAAATGTTTCATTGTAAAAAGGGGTAGTGGTCTTTTAAGACTGAGAACTACTGTTCTTGATATTTGATTGTGCCTTATCCTTTCTGGGCAAATTCAGAAATTATCTATAATCTCATCTACCCTTAGGCACAAGAGGTAGGGAGACATCCATCTCAGGTGTCCATATTTAAATCCTAAAGAGTTTCAGTTGGGGGCTGTCTGTGCTTCCACTTGCCTTACACCATATTAGGAAGAAATTACAAGATAGGAACAGTCAAATCTTCTTGTGGAAAAGGAAATCACAGTAGAGGTAGGTAGGTATGTGAGGATGAGAGAGTCTGGGGTTAGGCATCAAATTAGGTGGATATCCTCACCAGCGGTGGAGATCATGCCTTCTCTGTCTTCTAGCGTTCCACCCCCAAACACTCCCCACCCCAGGTAAACACACACAACCTACTCCTTTTCCTGGAAATGTAAAGTACATGTCCCAGTTACTTCATACACACTGCAAACAGACTTCCTTTGTTCTCAGGATGTGTGCTGGACAGTAGAAGGTTTACACTAAAACATGCCATCCACCAAACTCCAGACATTCCACTTGAATGAAAGTGCTGAGTGAAAGGTTTGGAAAGATCTTCAAAAGAAGATCCAGAGAGGCAAAGTGTTCATTAATCGGGACTCTACAATTATAAGGATCTGAGGCCTTTTCCCATCATTAGGTTGAAGCAACAGCAAATAATCACAGCAGGAAGGAGCAGTGCATCACACCACCATGTTATATGCTTAAAATTGCAGTGGTAAATGGCAAAGTGATTTTTTTAAAGAAAGAAAGAGACCAAAAGGAGGGTCTTAGGGACCAACTGAAGAGAAGGCTTGATAGTCAAAACTTACAAAATTATGGGATACTTTCTGCTCTTGAGCATAATGTGAAATCTCAGTGAGTAAAAGGATTGATTGAAAAATAAATGTTGTCTCCAGACTCAACATATGTCTCTCATGAATCCATGCAAGACCCCTTACAGTGGAGTTGTGGCTTGGACAACATATTTGCTGCATGAGGTTGCGGTATGGATATGAAGGACATGATGGAGGGAAGTGATATGGTTAAGAGGAGGGCCAGCTTCATGGGTATGTAACCTGTGCTCACAAGGGCCCCACACTTGGTTAAATGCTCTGCTGTCATCGTCTTGAGATTATTAATAATTTTTGAATAAGGGCTCCAACGTTTTCATTTTACACTGACCCTTCAAATTCTGTAGCCAGTCCTAGTGAAGAGAGAGAACATCTGAGTCTGAGAGACCTGGGTTCAAATCCAAGCTCTCCCACTTAGCTTTATGATCTTCGGCAACTCTTTCAGTCTCTCTCAATCTGTAAAATAGGAACCATAATGGTACCTATCCCCTAGATAGGTAGAAGACTAACAGAAGACTAAAGAAAGGCTAAAAGAAGCAATATGTTGTGAAGACAAAAAACCAATATAGCAGTGTTCAATAGATAGTGTTATCAATGACAAAGATCTGGATGACATTGCAAAGACATCAAGGCACCAAGCAGTGCTGGTGTAGAATTGTTTTCTAAATTCATTTTTACTAACACATTTCTGTTCTGGGTGTGTGTATTGATGTCACCATCCCTGTGGCAAGACAGGCCAAGATAATTTTCTTAATTGCAGGCTTCACTGACACATTTTGTGCCAGAACCGAAGGAGAGTAGGTGTTATTTCAGATCTGTGAATCATCACACACACTCATGCATCACATATTTCTTATAGATTTAAAGAGTTGAACTCTAACCAAGATAATGGAGACATTATTTTAGAATGTAGAAATATGCCCATATAAAGGCAACTTGCTATTGAAAATACTTCCTTCGCTGCGTGGGCCCGCCAAGTCATTTTATTTGCCATACAGTTATTTAATGCAACGTTCTCAACCAAAGAAGGTGCAAATCAAAAATATCACCAGACCCATTTTGCTAGGACTACATATTAATTATCACCTTGTCATGAATAAATTGATTGTATTGTATTAGGACAGGGTTTGGGCTAAATGAGGAATGAAATGTGGAAGTAAGGCTGAGTGGATAGGATTTTCTTCCATTTGACTAAATACCCCCTATTAATTCCTTGCTTATTACTATAATTAAAAGTAGTCTTTGGCAATGCATGTCCTTTTAAAATTATTTCTGAAGTTGAGAACAAATTTTTTAAGTGTGCAATGGAATTTTTTAAAAAATGCTTTAATGTATTAAATATGCCATGACTATTCCACTTAGTGGAAATACCTTGGCTACCATACTGTGATAAGGAACTTTCCTCCAAAAAGGTGAGTCATAGTTCTGGAAGAAAACTCTTCAATTGCTAGGAAGACAAAATTGCTCATGTGATGTGGAAGTGAATTCTTTCTCCCAACCAAGGCTAGTTCCACGGTTGCATGTGAAGGTAAATTTGCTTTTCTACCTTGTTCTATACATTTTAACCTGGGCTTTACTCCATCACTAAATATAATCTGACAAATGCAGCATTATGGATTTAGGGGTGACTGTCCCTAATTTTGTATCTTACTTTAAAAAAAGTCTTTTTAAAATTGTGGTAGAACCTATATAACATAAAATTTACCATCACAACCATTTTTTTAAAAAAGATTTGTTTGTTTATTTATTTATTTATTTAAGTAATCTCTACACCCAACATGGAGCTCAAACTCATGACTCCGAGATCAAGAGTCACATGCTCTACTGAGTGAGCCAGCCCCCATCATAACCATTTATAAGAAAAGATTTATTTATTTATTGCGGTGAGGGGGCTGAGGGAGAAAGTCTTAAGCAGACTCCGCACTGAGCACAGAGCCTGAGGTGGGGCTCAATCTCGTAATCCTGAGACCAGGACCTGAGCGAAACCAAGAGTTGGACACTTAACCAACTAAGCCACCCATTGCAACCATTTTTTAAAAATATTTTATTTATTTATTTGACAGAGAGAGACACAGTGAGAGAGGGAACGCAGCAGGGGAGTGAGAGAGGAAGAAGCAGGCTCCCAGCAGAGGAGCCCGATGTGGGACTCGATCCCGGAACGCCGGGATCACGCCCTTAGCCAAAGGCAGACGCTTAACGACTGTGCCACCCAGGCGCCCCCAACTGCAACCATTTTTAAGTGTACAGTTTCAGTGGCATTAAGTACATTCACATATATTGCATTTTCTTAGAGAATTTCAGTGCCTAAATATGGAGAATTGTTGCCATATCTTTATAATTAGTTTAGACACTTACAAAAGGAAGTGACAGGCTTGCCTCTGAAATTGCCAGGGAGTGCACCATTGCAGCTTATGAGAGAGCACCCCACACCAGGCAAGGGTGGGTGCAACTCAGGGTTCAGCAAGAAGCAAGAAGGGACTAGGACAGAGGTTTCCTGAGATTGTAGATGTGTCAGTCTCTGTCCAGGGATAGGCTAGAAATAGTGAACTTGGTGCTGTCTCTGGTCCTTTGTAAATCTTCCCAGCAAACTCTAAGATTGCCTAACCGCCTCAGATATTTGCCTTTATAAATCGTTTCTCTGTTCCATGCAGTTGTATCTTTTCCCTCTGTTGGCTTTCTATCCACATATAAACTCACTAAGTGTCTTTTATTTTAATAAAACAGAGAAACCAAACCAACCAACAAACAAACCCTCTCTTGTCAAAATCCTCCCTTGTTAGCCCCCCATTCTTCTAATTTTTTTTAATGTGCTTTTTCCCCCTTTCAAAGCTATAAAAGCCAATATAGACATGGTTTAAAGTGTCAAATTATCTTCCAGGGCATTTCACAACAAACAACAGTCCCTGCCCCTCTGCTTCTTACTCCCCAGAAACAACCGTTTTCCACTCTTATAATGACACATGCATTTTAAAAATTCATCTCCACATCTCAGAATCACACTCTTGTTCACATTTTTCTAGCTTTGGCATTTAGTAGCTCTTTCAGATTGGTTCCTGTGTCCCTTTTGTTGTCTGAGCACTTCCTTACTTTCTGGTGCTATACTTACTTTTCTCCAAGCTCATCTTGTATTTTCCCTGCCGAGCCCGAGAATCAGCCATCTCTCCAAGGAGCTCTGGTTCTTTCTATTGGAGAACAGTTTTTAGAAACCCAGATCTGGACACAAGTGTGTTTATTGCTGTTGGCAGGGACGGGAGACCCTGCTTTTAGACTTCCTCAGTGGACAGAGCGAGGAAATCTATGCATGTATATACAAATATCTATAATTATCTATTTATCCATCTATCTATCCATTGTATATTAAATTAAACATGAGTTCATACTGATGTCCTCAACTCTAACTTGGATTTATTCTAGCCTCTCCCCTTGTTTATTTGTAACTTTTTCCTTTAATTGTGAGGAATCTGGTTCCTGTTATCTATTTTCAAAAATAATTTTTCTAACCCTAGAATATATGTGAAGTACTTTCAGAATTCTTAACCTGTATCCCTGTAAGAAACCAATTTTCAGACCAGAGTACAGTGTTTATATATAATTCTTTTTATCTTCAGCTTTATAGTTTCCAATCAAGACACCATTTTCCAAAGTTATGTTAGATCATTTCCTTCCCCTTTCAGAAAGGTTATGTCATGCATTTGTAATACAGTTAGATTCATTTCTCACAGTCTGCATTCCATTCTAGGATCCTCTAATATCCTGGTTGATTTTTAAAAAATTTGCATACATTAAAGTTCATTCTTTGTAATATACAGTTCTATGTGTTTTGAAAAATGCAGAGTTATGTATATACCACCCCAGTGCTATATAGAACAATCCCATCACTCTAAAAATTGCCTAATCTCTAATTCGACTTTTGATTGCGCTATCAAATTCCTTTAAAGAGTTGTGCAATACCGTATCCTCCACCAGGGGGCTCCACTGGCTCACAATTATGAGGCAGTAGAGCTATTTCTGAATATCCCACTGAAAAGGATTGGAAGGATGGGTTAGATGAGAGTTACTTTGAGGTTGATGGAAGCAGGTGCCACATGGGGGCAAGATTAATTCTAGGGGACAGGAGAGAGAGCAATTAACTGTGGAGGTCTGACTGTATGGAGGTCTTCAGCCAGACAATGTGCTGGTTATCAATTTATTGCTTCTCGGTTCCCTTCATGGACTTATCTGTTAAAATGGGTCTGGGCCCTTTAAATATTTTTCCTTTGGTAGCTGGTTCAATATTCTATCGGTAGAGGGCGCTGGAGAGAGACATTGAAGGAGAACTGGGCTTACCTTCAGCTCCTGTCTTAAATAGCAGTGGTGTGGCTGGGAGCCCCAGACGGCACAGCCTTGTTGCTCTGCATGGGCATGCTCGGGGCCCTATCAGGCTGGCTGTCTAGTGAGCTGGATGTTCAGCCTTTGTCCTATTCAGTGGCTCAGAGCTGCTTGGTCCAAGCCCTATGCAGAGGTGTACTAAGTTCTTGCAGAGGGAAGGTTCTGCTGGTTTCAGCCAGCCCCTGCAGTGCCCACAGCGACAGCCCAACTCCCTCTGGGCACACCTCCCTAACCCCCTATGAGCTTTACCTCACCTGTGTCCCGTGACTGTCCTGACATGGACACTGTGCATTCCAGGCTTCAAACCTGCAGTGGCCCTCTGCTCTTTGCCTCTCTCTGTACCCGTTTCCCTCTGTACACCCAGCCTTTCCACTAGCTCTAGCTGGCCTGGGCCCAGAAGGTTGTTTCTGCTTCCCTGGCAACTCTGCGCCTTCTCTGGCCTAGGCAGATTCTCTGCCATCAGGTGGGCTGTGGTCGCACCTTCTTCAATGAGATTTGAAGCTTGACCTCCTCCAAGTTTTTCTTTTTTTGGTTCTTTCCCTTAGTTCTTCATTACCTATTATTAGAGCTCTTCTTCCATCTTTATAGTTACTCTCCTATCATTGCTCAAAAATTCTTTATATTAAACTTCACCTGTTTAAATTATTCTGTGGTCCCTGCTCTTGATTTGACTGTGACTAATTAAAATCTGTTCTCACTGGGAGAGAGCACAGGTGTTCTCGGTCTTTTGTTAAATCTCATTTCAAGAAAGAGAAGAAAGCGATTTCCTGTCAGGAAACTCGATGATGATACTGGCCCAGGCTCTCTGGGTAGAGGATCCAGTTGGTAGAGAAACCCTAACCGTCCTCAGGCCCCAGGCCCTAGGTCCTGGCTTGTAGCTCAAGGTAGAGTTCTGAAAAAGGGAGTTTCCTGTACGATGAAGGGACAGCTGCCGAGTACATGCCATAACTTGAGCTAGTAAAGGTTCAAAACGTTTGTCAGACTTTTGCCTATGGTGGAATAAGAGAAGTTATTGTGGAAATAGTATCACTTATACTGAAATGTAAAATACGGCTTCTTTTCATTGAGCTTGACACTTAAAAATAGCATAGTAGCCATATAGTTTCTAAGTTAGGCATGTTTTAATATGAAAAAAGGGATTCTTCCTTTGCTTCTTCTTGATTCCTGCCAATAATGCATTTCTAATTTTTTCTTGAAAAAGAAATTTTTTTGAAAAAAGTTTAAGTAGGCTCCACGTAGGGCTCAAACTCACAACCCTGAGATTAATAGTCACATACTCTACTGACCAAGCCAGCCAGGCACCCTATCTAACTTTTTCTTTTAAAGAAAATTTCCTGTGCGCACACCTCCCTAACCCCCTATGAGCTTTACCTCACCTGTGTCCCGTGACTGTCCTGATGTGGACACGGTGCATTCCAGGCTTCGAATGCACAGTGAAGGGTCCGAAAAGGAGGTTTGAAGCTCTTATAAGATTCTGCCGACAGACTGATCTTATATTAGATTTCTTGAATGTCTATTTCTCTTATTCTGCATAGTTTCTGGTTTTTACCTGGTTGTGGTTTGAACAGTCTTGTTAACATAGCAGTATTTTTTGTTAGCCATGCTCTAATTAAACAGTGAGGCTGAGATCCTCCAATGTTCCTTATTTTTTTTTCAAATTTTTATTTAAATTCTAGTTAGTTAACATACAGTGCAATATTGGTTTCAGGAATAGAATTCAGTGGTTCATCACTTACATACAACACCCAGCACTCATCACAACAAGTGCCCTCCTTAATGCCCATCACCTATCTAGCCCATCCCCCATCCTCAGTTTGTTCTCTCATTAAGAGTCTCTTAGGGTTTGTTTCTCTTTTTTCTCCCTCCCATATGTTCATGTGTTTTGCTTCTGAAATTCCACATATGAGTGAGATCATACGGTTTTGTCTTTCTCTGACTTACTTCGCTTGGCATAATATACTCTCGCTCATCCATGTTATTGCAAATGGCAAGATTTCATTCTTTTTGATGGCTGAGTAATATTCCCTTATGTATATATACCACATCTTCTTTTTTTTTTTTTTAAAGATTTTATTTATTTATTTGACACAGAGAGAGATAGCCAGCGAGAGAGGGAACACAAGCAGGGGGAGTGGGAGAGGAAGAAGCAGGCTCCCAGCAGAGGAGCCTGATGTGGGGCTCGATCCCAGAACACCGGGATCACGCCCTGAGCCGAAGGCAGACGCTTAAGGACTGCGCCACCCAGGCGCCCCTATACCACATCTTCTTTATCCATTCATCAGTGGATGGACATTTGGGCTCCTTCTATAGTTTGGCTATTGTTGATAATGCTGCTGTAACCATCAGGGTTCATGTATCTCTTCAAATCAGTATTTTTCTATCCTTTGAGTAAATTCCTACTAGTACAATTGCTGGATTGTAGGGTAGCTCTATTTTTAACTGTTCAAGGAACCTCCATACTGTTTTCTAGAGGGTCTGCACCAGTTTGCATTCCCACCAATAGCACAAAAGCATTCCCCTTTTTCTGCATCCTTGCCAACACCTGTGGTTTCTTGTATTGTTGATTTTAGCCATTCTGACAGGTGTGAGGTGGTATCTCTTTGTGGTTTTGATTTGTCTTTCCCTGATGATGGGTCATGTTGAGCATCTTTTCATGTGTCTGTTAGTCATCTGGATGTCTTTTTTGGAAAAATGTCTGTTCATGCCTTTTGTCCATTTCTTGACTGGATTTTTTTGGGGGGTGTTGAGTTTGATAAGTTCTTTATAGATTTTGGATAGTAACCCTTTATCAGATATGCCATTTGCAAATATCTTACCCCACTCCATGAGCTGCCTTTTAGTTTTGTTGATTGTTTCCTTTGCGGTACAGAAACTTTTTATCTTGGTGAAATACCAACAGTTCATTTTTGCTTTTATTTTCCTTGCCTCTAGTCATGTGTCTAGTAAGAAGTTGTTATGGCCAAGATCAAAGAGGTTGCCGCCTGTGTCCTCCTCTAGGATTTTGATGGTTTCCTGTCTCATATTCAGGTCTTTCATCCATTTTGAATTTAGTTTTGTTTATGGTGTAAGAAAGTGGTCCAGTTTCATTCTTCTGCATGTGGCTGTCCATTTTTCCCAACACCATTTGTTGAAGAGACTGTCTTTTTTTCCACTGGATATTCTTTCCTGCTTTGTCAAACCTCCAATGTTCCTTGAAGTTCTCCTTGGTTAATTCAACCACATCCATAAATCTCTGATTATTGTATCAGACAACAGTCTTGCTCATAAAACAAAGTGTGTAACCAAGGTAAGACGATTGCTGACAACCACATACCTAAAGAAAGAAGGAACAAAAAACTCATCTGAATATGGAAGTCTTGTTTAAAGGACTTGCCATCTTTCCCATTGTTTTTCTATATTTGTCCTCATAGTACTCAAGTGAGGTAGGAATTACTTTGGAGATAAGAAAACCAAGCTAAATAAATTGGGAAGATTTGTCCAATAAATTGTTGGTGTTCACACTTAAACGGGAAGCTGTATTCTAATTCTCTGGCTAGTATTCTTTACTTAAATATTTACTAACTTTAGCTTTTCCTCAGTATAGGAAAGAGCTGACTATGCAATTACTAGTTTTTCTTGAATGAGATAATTTCTTTTTTTCTAGATCATCTGTCAGGACTGGTAAAAATTAAGTATTATTTATTATAATAATAATGATAATAAAGCAGTAACACTTGCACAGCATTCTATTGTTGATAAAGAATTTTGATCTATATTATGCATTCTTAACACCTCAAAAATATTTGCTAGGTAGTAGAAAAAGTACTCTTCTGTTTTGTAAAGGAAAAAAAATAGAGGCTCAGAGAGGTTAATTGACTTCCCCAAGGACATACAGTCAGTGTTCAGGTAGAAGCTGAATTTGAACTCGAATCTATCTGACTCCTGTTCTCCTCGCCATTCTTTCCTCCATATATTACAAAATAGCCAAAGACACGTTAAGCACATCTGTTGTTAAGCAAATTATATGCACTCAGAGGTCTGGTCTGGTGGAGAGAACAAAGCTTCCAAGTGTTCCAGGCATGAGTCTAATTCTGAAGTCAAGTAGAAAAAGAGTGGGCACAAACTAAAATTAAATGGAATTCTATAACATGTCTTGTAATAAACACGCAGACTTATTATGTAGATATAGTGCCCTCAGATATAGTACCCCCATATGTATAATGTAGATATTATTATTTCTCTCATTTTATATACATAGAAACAGATGCTCAGAGAAGTTAAGTAAATAATCTAAATTCAGATCCCTTGGATTCCAAAATGTGTGCTTTCTTTGGATTAATGCAACTGACTTCAAGAGAGATATCCATCTGGGAACTTTCTCTAGAGAACAGGGGAAAAGAGCTGGCCCTCTTCCATCAGCTTGACTGCACAATGAGGCCCTTCTTTGAAAAGGATTAGTATATTATTAGAGAGTGGAACCAGGGAAGCCACCAGTCTGTTGTTGATCTGATAGGCAACGGAGAGGACATCACCATTCATGGCCTTATATCATGGGCAATGCTTCTGACTTCTTTGTCCATGGTCAAGGATACAACCAGGAAAAAAAAAAAAGCATACATTCTTTCCAAAGTTTTTCAACATCAGTAGACAAATTTAGGTTAGATAGTATTCATTAGCAAGGGCTCATGATCACTGTGTGTAGCAGAAGTATAATTGGCTATACTACTTACATTTCTATTTCTCTTTTAAAAAATTACTGAAAGTATGAAGTTAGGGGCGCCTGGGTGGCTCAGTCAGTTACACGTCTGCCTAAGGCTCAGGTCCTGATCCCAGAGTCCTGAGATTGAGCCCTGCGTTGGGCTCCTTGCTCAGTGGGGAGTCTGCTTCTCCCTCTACCCCTCACCCTGCTCGTGCTCTCGCTCAAATAAATAAATAAAATCTTTTAAAAAAATGAAAGTATGAAGTTGAATTCTAGGCGATTAAGTGAGCATAAAATGGGACCATGTATTCTTTGACCAAATGGTGTCTTTATAATGATGCGTATTTCAATGGCACATTCTGGATTTTCTGGGACAGCTTCTGATTTCAAATTACTTATTATTTTCCCCAAAAAGCATTTCTGCTTATCTGGGTCTAGATTATTTATTCAGAAAGTAGTAAATATATTGCATGTTGTTCTTGAAGGCATTTCAGTTGTCATTTCCCACCTTTACTTTCACAGTTTTCTGCTATATCATCTGTTGACTCCTGCATTAAGAATACAAGGGTGGGAATGCAAGTTGGTACAGCCACTTTGGAAAACAGTGTGGAGGTCCCTTAAAAAGTTAAAAATTGAGCTACCCTATGACCCAGCAATTGCATAAATTGCATAAATAATGGGTATTTACCCCAAAGATACAGACGTAGTGAAGAGAAGGGCCATATGAACCCCAATGTTCATAGCAGCATTGTCCACAATAGCTAAACTGTGGAAGGAGCCGAGATGCCCTTCAACAGACGAATGGATTAAGAAGATGTGGTCCATATATACAATGGAATATTACTCAGCCATCAGAAAGAATGATTACCCAACATTCGCAGCAACATGGACGGGACTGGAGGAGATTATGCTAAGTGAAATAAGTCAAGCAGAGAAAGACAATTATCATATGGTTTCACTCATTTATGGAACATAAGAAATAGCAGGAAGATAGGTAGGAGAAGGAAGGGAAGAATGAAGGGGGTAAACAGAAGGGGGAATGAACCATGAGAGACTATGGACTCTGGGAAACAAACTGAGGGCTTCAGAGGTGAGGGGGGTGGGGGACTGGGATAGGCTGGTGATGGGTATTAAGGAGGGCACATATTGCATGGTGCACTGGGTGTTATATGCAAATAATGAATCATGGAACATTACATCAAAAACTAAGGATATACTGTATGGTGACTAACATAACATAAGAAAAAATTATTAAAAAAAAAAAAAAAGAATACAAGGGAACAGGAGCACCTGAGTGGCTCAGTTGGCTAAGTGTTGACTCGATTCCAGCTCAGGTCATGATCTCAGGGCACTGGGATCGCCCTCCCCCCCAGTCAGGCTACATGCTCAGCAGGGAGTCTGCTTGAGGATTCACTTTCCCTCTGCCTCTGCCTCTCCTCCTTCTTGTTCTCTCTCTCTCTAAAAATAAATAAATAAATAAATAAATAAATAAATAAATAAATAAATAAATAAATAAAAATACAGGGGAGAATTTACCAAAACCTTCTTTAAAATTAAATTAAAATTAATTAAAATTAAATGGAAATTACAGCTATTTTCCAAATAAATCAGGCAAAATAGCTTTCTAGTGAGTCCTCCCCCGCCCCTAAGTATATGGGTACTTGGGAAGGATATATGAATTTTGACTTGAACCATAAAGTACACTGTCTAGTTTTATTAATAACTATGCAACCTGCCCCTGGGGGTTTTCTGGTGCTGAAATTTTTCTTACTGTTTTCACATTTTGTTTTGCAGCTATGCATTTCTCTCTTTTTTTCCCTACCTAAAAATCCATATAAGTACCAGAGTTTATTTTTAACTAATCATAATTGTGAGTAAAGAATCATGGACAGAGAGGGACATCTGGGTGGCATGGTCGGTTAGTCTGACTCTTGATTTCGGCTCAGGTCTGATCTCGGGTCATGGGATCCAGCCCTGTGACGGGTCTCGTGATCACTGCAGAGTCGGCTTGAGTTTCTCTGTCCCTCCTCTCTGCCCCCCCCCAAAATAAATAAACAAATCTTTAAAAAAACTCATGGATGGAAAACATTTTGTTTGCTCCTCAAATGCTTCTTGAAATCAGTAATTAGCTAAAGTGAGTCTTAAACATAAATACTGAATTTTAATGAATATGTCCTCTTTAAGTTCCTCGGAGGTTTTGGTCTGTAAAGTTACCCTCAGAATGGCAGAACCTATCACTTAGAAACAGTTTGAGGAGAAAATGCCCATGTATAGAAATGAATATTTTCTTAAAGATTTTATTTATTTATTTGAGAGAGAGAGAAAGCACACAAGCCAGGGGAGGGGTAGAAGGACAAGTAGATTCCCTGCTGAGTGGGGAGCCTGACTTGGGGCTCAATCCCAGGACCCTGAGATCATAACCTGAGCCGAAGTCAGATGCCCAACTGACTGAGCCACCCAGGCACCCCTAGAAATGAATATTTTTTTTAAAAAAAGTAAATATTGAGCCTATGTTTGATTAATCCAACTCTGAGATAGTTGTTTACTGTTACATAGTCACTGACAGACTTTGTCCTATCAGGAAGGTACATTTTATTATGCTAACAGTGTATTTACTCTAGATTATTAATAGGTTCTGAATTCATAAACTTCTTTAATGTATATGTATTTATTGTTTGCAAACTATCTACAATACTCTTGTTTATAGAATACTTTGGCAATTTATAAGGTAAAATATAGGAATTACTCACATAAATTAGGAGTTAAAGCAGAAAAGGCCCTGAATGATGTAATGGAGTCAAGGTCTTAGAGGGGATTGAGGGAGAACCAGGCCAAGGCAGAACAGAGCAAACGAGGCTTTTGATTTGATTATCAAATGGCAAACAGAGAGGTAGTTGTAAATATGGAGAATAAATAAACATTCAGAAAACAAATATTTTAAAATATTTCATGCTTTGGGGTATTCTCTAATCACACATGGGAAATAGGAGAGAACATTTTTCCCATTGTGAGTAATTCTTTGGAAATTCAAATACTGGTCTTTGAAGGAGACAGGGCATATGGAGCCATGAGCTCTTTCTAAACTCAGCAAATGTTGACTCTCTGAAAAGAATTTGAACTAAATAGAGTGTTGGCATTAATGCGAAAGCTAAAACATGAATAATCTGTGGATTTATCCTCATTGGTTCTTTTCTTTAGAGGGAGTACAGTATAATTTTTTTAAGAAAGATTTTATATTAGGAGTGCCTGGGTGGCTCAGTCAGTTAAGTGTCCAACTCTTGATTTTGGCCCAGGTTGTGGTCTCAGGGTCTTGAGATCGTCCCCTTGTTGGGCTCTGTGCTGGGCTTGGAGCCTGCTTGGGATTTTCCTTGCTCCCCCCCCACTCTTGCTCACCCTCTCTCTAAAAAAATAAATAAATAAAGATTTTATTTTATTTTTAATTTTTTTTTAGATTTTATTTTTAAGTAATCTCTACATCCAACATGATTTTCAAACTCACAACCCTGAGATCAAGAGTTGCACACTTCACCGACTGAGCTAGTCAGGTGCCTGCAGTATAAATTTTTTAAAATCAAGGTTAGACAAAATACTAAATAATACTACAGAGCTTATATTAAACAACAACAACAAAAAGCAGTGCCTTCTCCCTCCCCACAGCTGAGGCTTTTAACTCTTTGGCAGTTTTCCTGATTATATTATGCATATAGCTGTACTGCTATTTCTTGTTTTGTAAATTTCTGGCTTTAGGGGCCCCTGCGTGGCTTAGTCAGTTAAGCATCTGC